>NC_054700.1:12450531-12543031 GCF_016097555.1 Gigantopelta aegis | reverse complement strand
GGAACATGGAATACACGTGCAAAGCGTGCAAATGAAGCGCTTTGTGAAAAAGCAAGTTATGGGCACTTAGCAGACCTTTCGCTTTCGCCTTAATTTACGTGCAAATGTAAGCATGTTTTCGCCATTAGAACTAGTCGACAGTGTCAATGACAGTGGATTTTAATTCATTTATGGGTTGCTTAGACCCACTTTCGTCAAAATGGAACAATACCATGCGTGACATTATGGTCTAGCTAATATAATTGACATTCAGAAAATAATGTCGAAAATATCGTCTGACCCTTAAATTCTTTTGAGTAGTATATATATATACTGAACAAAAAAAGAAACTTCCGATTTGTACATATAGTATTTGTTGTGTTAAAGAATTCATTGTGTAATGAAATTATATAGGTAGCATTAGCCTTCAGCTGTATTATCAGGATTCATGAATTTTATCGATTATTTTTGCACTGTTAATCGTCGACAACGTGAAATTCAATTTGCACGTGCATGCATGGTTCGACATGTCCCGTGTAGTATTCGGTCAATTTGTTTTACTTGTCTTACTGACAGTGTTGTCAAGTGAACGAAAACGCTTCAAAATTTGTAAAAAAAACAAACGTTTTTTTTACATTGTAGCATTTTTAGTATGCCAAGAATACCCAATAATTTACGCGAACGGGCTATTGGCATGATTGATGCTGGCATGTCGACAGAAGACGTTGCAAGGCATGTTGGGAGTTCTAATCGAGCAATACGAAATCTTCGCGTAAGATTTCGAACGACAGGAAGCACCAACGACTTGCCACGTCGTGGACGTCCACGTGTTACAACGCGTGGTCAAGACCTCTATATCATGAACACGCATTTACGCAATCGATTCCAAACTGCCACTGCTACTGCTGCTAACACACCTGGGCTTCATAATAACCGAATCAGTGGGCAAACTGTTCGTAATCGTCTGCGGGAGAACGGTTTACATGCACGACGTCCTTACATCGGATGCGTTTTAACGCAACGTCATCGTCTAAATCGTCTTAATTGGGCACGTGTACACACTCGTTGGATACGGCGACGCTGGAATACCGTTCTTTTTTCGGATGAATCCGATTTTCTTTACAACGTGGTGATGGCAGGGTGCGCGTCTACCGTAGGAGAAATGAACGCTATGCTGACTGTTGTGTTCTTGAACGAGATCGTTTCGGCGGTGGGGGTTGTGTCATGGTCTGGGCAGCCATTTCCCATGGTTATCGTTCACCACTAGTCGTCACTGATGGCAATTTAAATGCTCAACGTTACCGCGATGACATTCTCGCTCATCACGTCATTCCTCTGTTCCATAACAACGCCAACATCTCGATTTTTCAGCATGATAATGCCACCTCTCATACAGCTAGAGACACTGTAAATTTTCTTAGGACAAATAACATTGATTTGATTGATGACTGGCCCGCTAAAAGTCCTGATCTCAACCCCATCGAGCATGTCTGGGATAGTCTGGACAGACGATTGAGGCGTCGTCCCAACCCACCCGCTAACGTCAACTAACTTCGTCAAGCACTCATTCAGGAATGGAACAATATTCCACAGGCAGAAATCAACACTTTAGTCAATTCTATGCGCCTGCGATGCACAGCAGTGGTCAATTCAAGAGGTGGTCATACCAGTTATTAAATGTTTTTGTTTTGTTTTTTTAACCCCTACCACACTTGGTCAAAATTTCTCCCAGTTTCTGTTAACCTATGGCTATGATTTTTGCACCAAACAATGCATCATGGAACACTCTTTAAACGCATATATAACAATTATTCCACCGGTTTGTTTTCATCAAATTATGTTCAAGCAAAGTTAGCGGAAGTTTCTTATTTTGTTCAGCATATATATATATATATATATATATATATATATATATATATATATATATATATAATAATAATAATAATAATAATACCATTTGATATTTCATGCTGGGTTTTGTTTGTCTTTTCGAATACAATTACCATATCCAGAATATACAGACAGGAATTTTCTATACATAAAAAATAGTAACAAAACAAAACAAAAACATAATAATAAAAAAATTAAAAAATGTATTCCATGTGCAATTTTAATGTTAAAAAGGATATAATAGTCTAAAACATCTTACAAAGGCTGCAAACTTCGCGTTAACGATTCCACAAACTAGATATTAACATGTCCGACTGTCGTGTCATGAAATTAACCACTTTGGTCCCAATTATTGACATAATTTGAATATAAATTCACTTACGTCATCCTTTATTGTATAATCAATATTGTTCGACAGACGCATCCTGTAGCAGGCATGAATTCCAGTATGACGGAATCGTCGGTTGCACGGTGATAATTGATGTCTTCTAAGGCCGAAACCACACCGGGTCCTGGTCCGGGTCCGGGTCCGGGTCCGGGTCTGGATCTGGCGAGCATGGTATCAGTTGAAAATGGAACGCACTGTATCAAATGTTAAAAAACCTCACCACGTCTGTGCTGGCGTCAACTACAAATCTGGTAACATACGACGTTAGCGCATGTATCCTGTGCGAGCCACATTTAAAAAAAATTCTTTATAAACAACATGTAAGATATATATCAATCAAAGTAGAATTCTTATAATGATTGTTGGTGTTCTGGGGCGAATCCAGCTTTTCTGATGAGGTGGGGTCCAAGACAAAAAGGGCACCATAACATTATGAAAAGGCACTATTGAAAAATTACACACGGTTCACATGGAACATAATATAATAGTGCTACAACAGGGACGCTGGCAAAACATTTTTTTTTGTTGTTGTAAAAAACCTACAAATCCTAAATAAAAGGGGCACTTCTCACATTTGGGGGGGGGGGGTCAGAACACCTTGGACCCCCCCCCCCCCCCCCCTAGATCCGCCCCAGGTGTTTATAGAAGAAAATATATCTAAAGATATGAACGCAGTTAATATATATTGAAACACGTAACGGTTACAGCCGGTGACGTCAAAATACGTCTTTGCCATACTGACCAGACCCAGCTTCAGTGTATTTTGGGCCTAAAAAGATACTTTGAAAAAGAAGAATTTTTTTTTTTTAGTTAACAACGCTCTCAACAAATTTTATTTACGATTATATGGCGTCAGACATATGGTTGAGGACCACATAGATAGAGAGATAGGAAACGCGCTGTCGCCACTTCATGGACTACTCTTTTCGATTAGCAGCATGGGATCTTTTATATGCGCCATCCCACAGACAGGATAGCACATACCACGGCCTTTGTTACACCAGTTGTGGAGCACTGGTTGGAACGAAAAATATCCCAATAGGCCACCGATGGGGCTACTTTCAAGATGCCACGCGAAATATTGACGGTGGTGATTTTCCATTGTAAAGTTGTAAAGTTCGTGATTAGTATAACCAAGTACCATGCGCATCGGTTTTAATCGATCACTAATTATTTACAATTATTATTTTTGGCGCGTGTGCAGGGGAGGGAGGGTGTCTGGGGTCAAAGCGATTTTTTTTTTCAATATAATAATTTCTCGGAGAACATGACTCGACCCTCCCCCTAAAAAACTTCACTCGCCTAAATCTAGACACCCCCACCCTCTCCTCGGCATAAATTCCTGCACACGCGCCTTCATTTGACATTAGCGTCATTTAGTTTAAAAACTGCTCATTTACCTACTTTTCCAGGCCTCTGGAAATTGCGAGAACGATCGTTTCGTTCGCACGTTGCTCGCGCAAATTTAATTTTGCGTAACCTATTTTTTTTTCGCACAGAATTTGGAGCACCATTTACTTGGATATAACGGGTTACGCAAAAAGGAAATGGGTTACCTGGATTTATTTCTGCGTAACCGATAAATGAGTCACGCAGATTTTCGATTCTCAGAGGCCTGTTTTCATTTCATTTATTGTCATGCTTACTAGTGTGTCCAAATAAGGTTCATGCACGCTGTCCTGGACACACACACACACACACACACACACGCACACACACACACACACACACACACCTCAGGTATCTAGGCTGTCTGTCTAAGACAGTAGATAAGCGGTTAGTGGTTGGTGAGAGAAAAGTCGGTCTAGTGTCCTTTCACTCGCCCTGGGTGGGAGCCGATACCGGGGTGTCAATCTCATTGAAATCAGCTCTACTATTGGTCTACCCAGTGGAGCTAATTTTAAATCAGATTGCCAGGATGCGAACCCAGTACCTGCTGGCCAGCCTTATATCCTATGGCTTAACCATTAGGTTACCTACTTTGTGCAGTTACGATACATATTAATAAGCTACCGTAGTCGTATAAGGTCCAAAATCATAAAGCTTTCGTACCAGTAACATTACGGGTTATGACTATATATATATATATATATATATATATATATATATATATATATATATATATATATATATATATATATATGTATGTATGTATGTATGTCTGTATGTGTGTGTGTGTGTGTGTGTGTGTGTGTGTGTGACCCTCTCTTTTTGGCAACTTCCAAGCCACTGAAATGTATTTATTGTTAGCGGGTGACATGTAATATCTCGGTCGACTTGTTTTTTTAGGGAAAGCCTAATATATTATAATGCCTGTTAATGTACTTTAAATGTAGCACCCCGTTTCTAAATTGTGTATGCGCCTTTTGTGAAACTATGCACCCTTCCCTAGAACAATCCTGCATTGGCCCCTAACAAGCAGTTACGAAAATTGCCGAACACGTTACCGGATAAACGTCGTCCTTTCTTTGACGTGACGTCAACAATGCTGTGACGTTTAGTTTTAATATGTTTATGGATGTCAACGCGATACTACGCACATTTTCCTGAATGTGGTTAAACTACAAAAATGTGGGATCAGAATCGTTTTTTGGCATTTATAATCATATTTATTTAAAATGTGTATCTAACTACTATAAGTGTAAAATGTGCATGGATATAATACTACCTAATGACGACGGCTAACTACTGTGCTGTCCTGTTGCAATATCTTGTACAAGCTGCAAGCATTGAGCGGATATATGAATTGAGGTAAGTGCCTGGTTGTTTGTTTCTTCTATTGTTTGTTACATAGCGGTAATTGTTAAATACCCGAGCATAAATCGGCAAACGTTACAGAAGTTAAGAACGGCCTATTATCACTCGTTATGTTATTATCTATTAACTATTAACCCCATAAGCGTACGGGCTCCTTTTTGTGTGTGTGTGTGTGGGGGGGGGGGGGGGGGGGGGGGGCACAGGTACCCCCCCCAAACAGAAACCCGTAATACAAGTGCTATAGTTACATATTATTTAACGTTATTATATCATATCTGACATTGTTGTTTGGGGATACCTGGGGGGGGGGGGGGGGGGGGGGAGGCTGGCTTTTGCCCTAATTAAAACAAAATACCCGATACGGCGAATCTGGATAACATCATTTATTATATACATAGCAATGAAATATATAGATCTACGGAATCCATAAAAGTCATATCCTGTGAAAAGTCGTATTTTTCACTGTATTTTAGCTACAGTGAAAATATAGAAGTCGTATTTACTTTTTTTGTAAAAGTGCATGATTAAATTATCTCCCTTTGTCTCTGTTCTTCGTATTTAAATTTGATGATTACCAATGCATCTGCAAAGCAGTTTATCGGTTCGTCCAGTCCACCAAACCAGAGTTATAAATAAATAAAATAATCTTCAAAACTAACCACCTGTACACCCCTACACAAGAGTTGTAATTAAAATTAAAAAAAAAAAAAAAAAAAAACTTTGCAGTATAGATTAATGTACATATTATATTATCAAATTATTAGTAGGTTTGACAATCAACCCGGCCCTCCAAACCAAAACATTATACTAAACTGTTAACTAAACTATACATAAAGAATGTTCAAAACCACCCGCTTGTAAGCCCTTATGTACGAGCTGCTACCACTTAGAACTCGGAAACGATGCACTCTACTATAAGTGGCCAAAGGTGGGGAGGTAGCGAACTTCCGAATATATCAATATAACAGGTTACTAACTATTCTTCAAAAACAACTTGGTAAAATCATGCATACCATTCCGTATGTGACCACAGTAATACAGCTGAACAAGAAAGTAACCAGCCATCCCAAACCTATGTACCAATCAGGGTAGGACTACTAATTATCAACTTCTCTCTTTTCAGCCGCCATGGGTCCAAGCCAGCCAGCCACAAAACCTACCTATATATATAACGCACATTTATGTATTTGCACCATGCACTTAGTAATGAATAACACTAGCAGACGCGGTAAGTCATCTAGGGCACTGAAAGACAACCAGAGAACAGAATATAGAAGACCGGCCAAGTAAGATCAATATAGTTAATGGCGCTAGCCCACAACAAAGTAATATACAGTTACCAATAGATAGATAGCGATAATCACTTGAAGTTGCGGGGGAGGGAAACCAAATCAAAACAAAACCACTATTACCTAGCACGCCATAAAAGGACGACTGTGATGTATGTGACTATTCATTACTAACCAACTAACTCTCTCTTCTCTCTCTCTTTCATTGTATGTTAAATAATATGCTAGGCACTAGGCTTTTTTAACCAATACACACACTACAAGGGCGTGCCCTTCAAATTAGATAACCAGAATAGACTAATCCCCCCCCCAGCCACTGTGTTAACCAACCTACACAGAGGCATGGGGGGGAAGGGTGGTCATGATGACCGTTGGATACACTAGAATAGGGACGTAAGACAATAGGTACAACCTAAACACCAAACTAGGACTACACACAGACAGCATGCTCACCGCAAACAGCACACAGGATGCATTGACTAATGATAACAATGCATCCGCCCAACACTAAAATGGCCAGCACGTGCTCAAATAAGGAACCGGACAAAAGAAACCGGTTCCGAGTACACAATTGCAAACACCCGGGGTAGGCCGAACAAAAGAATACCGGCCGCCCCCACCCCAATAAACCAAAATACTCGCTGCTGGAATGTACTTGGTGTCACTGAGGAGCAAACTGAAGACCAAATCAACACCTGCGCTTCGACCACCCCGGAACAACTGCCTTGCCTACCAGTGTCTACACAATTGCACGAGTCTCCTCTGGGCTGTCATGCCACGACCTGAGTAGGTCAGGTCCTTCTAAGGACCCCATGGACAGCCTAGGGAGACAACCAGCATCATGAAGGTCTATAAATAACGAGCTACTCTCGAACCACTAACGAGTTACACTCGAATTCCAAAATCTATACTAGCTCAATTTTTTTACCTTTCGACCGACCGTTCAAAATTGCGCCTAATCACTCAACAAAACTGCGCACCTTTTCTCTTTTGGTAATCGCTCCACTCAAAATTCCATAGCACCCCAAAACCCATCCGCCTGCTACCGACTCAATCGGACTGCTGGTGCTCCCTTGCCAGTGCAGACGGTCCCTTCTCCTCCCCCCCCCCCACCCACCTTTCCTGTCTTGGACAGAGAGGCCGGCCAAGGCCGGCAACTGTGCCCACGACAGGCGTGCGCTACAACAGCTTGCTCTGAACGTGCACGTAAAACCCTTTGACCTTGACCTTGAATGCATCTGATCGTATTTGAACTTCCCGCCCCGGGACTGACCACTGGCGAAGTCAGAGGCTAGACCCGGGGTGGGCGTGCCCGAACCTTAGTTGGATATGGGCACGTAAATACAGTTCCGCATCCGCATCGTATTTGAAAAATAAAAAATGTAATTTAAACAACTGTACCTATAAAAACGGGATACGAAGTGCAATTACGATAAAAAATATAAAACAAATTGAATACGAAACTAAATAATGATGACACAATGTAGTGTCATCGAGTGTAAGTGTAAGAATTTAACGGCGTTCGACTCGTTTTGTTTTTGTGGGAGTTTTTAGAGGATCGCTTTGTCAGGTATGTTTGCACCGCAGTATTGTTAAATAAATGTTAATAAAGATAAATTTTAATCAAATTTCTTTTTAAAAGTCTTTCTGGCAAAGTTCCATAGGAAGAAATATATTATGACGTTACGTGTTTTCGATAGGATAAGTGAAAGATATTAGGCTACCAAAGAGCGAAAGATATTGTCAAAAATTAAGAAATATGTATATAATAAATAGACCATTTCATGGGTTTTTTCCGAATACGATTTTTATGTCAACTCGTGATGTGTGAAAACCATATTTTTACTAATTGCTTCGCAATTCGTGAAAATATGGTTTTCACACATCACTCGTTGACATAAAAATCGTATTCGAAAACCCCCATGAAATAGCCTCTATTTATTCATATTAGCATTACTACCAAATAGCTACATAGAAAGAAAGAAATGTTTTATTTAACGACGCATTCAACACATTTTATTTACGGTTATATGGTGTCGAACATATGGTTGAAGGACCACACAGATATTGAGGTAGGAAACCCGCTGTCGCCACTTCATGGACTACTCTTTTCGATTAGCAGCAAGGGATCTTTTATATGCACCATCCCATAGACAGAATATCACATACCACGGCCTTTGATGTACCAGTCGTGGAGCGAGAAATAGCCCAATGGGCCCACAGACGGGGATCGACCCCAGACCGACCGCGCATCAAGCGAACGCTTTACCACTGGGCTATGTCCCGCCCCTAAATAGATGTATAGGGTTGCAAATACATCGCTGCGCATTTTTACATGGATTACAACTAAGTTGGAGGATAAATGATGGAAATACATGGTAAAAAGGTCTCAGGTTAGCACATTTTGCCCGAATATCTGTATCATTTTGGGGGCGGAACGTAGCTCAGTGGTACAGCGCTCGCCTAATGCGAAATCGATCTAGGATCGATTCTCGTCGGTGGGCCCATTGGGCTATTTCTTGTTCCAGGTAGTAAGCCACGACTGGTATATCAAAGGCCGTGGTATGTGCTGTCCTGTCTGTGGGAAAGTATATATAAAATATCCCATGCTGCATTAGGAAAAATGTAGCGGGTTTCCTCTGATGTCAACGTGTTAGAATTACCAAATGTTTGACGTCCAATAGCCGATGATTAATTAATCAATGTGCTCCAGTGGTGTAAACAAAACAAACTTTAATTTTTGAATACTTTGAGGCAAGCGAGGCTAATCTCCTGTGTATTATAAACATGTGACGATTATAAACGCAATGTAAATATGAGCGACGGTGTAGTACAGTATAGACAAGAAAAACACACAAAAAAACCCCACAATACCAGTCGACTGATTACAATTTTCAGGGTCGTTGAAACTGGGATACTTTCCTTATTGTAATAAACCAGTCTGATTTAAATCCGTTCCGTAGAGGGGGGGGGGGGGGGGGGGGGACCCACTATTTGGGGGTGGGGGTGGGGGCAACTCACATTATGTATGTATGTGTTGTATGTATATATATGTATAATTTTATAAAATTTAATACAGTAAACAAAAAAAGAAAGAAAAAAGGTTGAATGGCGAGGGGGTTGCATTGCCCCCATGCCCCCCCCCCACTACATTGGGGGTGGGGGTGGGGGCAACTCACATTATGTATGTATGTATTGTATGTATATATGTATAATTTTATAAAATTTAATACAGTAAACAAAAAAAGAAAGAAAAAAGGTTGAATGGCGAGGGGGTTGCATTGCCCCCATGCCCCCCCCCCCCTCGCTACGCATCTGATAACTATTACTGGTAGAACTGATTTCAATCACATTGTGTCATTCTTTATATTTAAACTGACTCTCCCCCACCATCACCAACCCCCACCCGGTCGTCCCGTTTAAAATGACCCTAACCGGTTTAATTGGATATAAATATTATAGTATAATTATAGTTCAGTTGGTACTGATGAGTTCATGGTATTTGTAGTAATAATATTATTCTATTTTCTCCTGTAAACTCTTATCTTGTCACTACAGCTTATGTATCATGCATGTTCCTCATATGACTTACTGTTTGCATTTACCATATTTTGAGACCCACTAGCCGATGTATTTTTCGTATACCACCCCCCAACCTTAAAGTGAATCAGAAAAAACTGGGGGTTAAGCTGCTCATTTCTGAAATAACGGGTAGCATCTATGACTACCCTAGTTCCGCACAAAATTTGAGTACTTTGTTTTTCAGGTACCCCATACATGTTTCAAGCACACGGCTACTTGACACAGTGGTACTAGATGAAATAAAACTGCATACATTTTTACCCAGATGAAAGGTTTTTTTTTTTTTTTTTTTTTTTTTTTTTTTTTTTTTTTTTTAGCAACCAACACTCACATTTATCACCAATCACAGGACTTGTGGTGTTCACTTCTCTATCAAAAGTTCTGTGCACCTCGAACTTTGACTCAGCCGGAAGTTATTTAGTTTAGTACTACCAGAAGCAACCTTACTCAATATTACGAGAGTGAAAATGAAGAGGATGAATACATGACATATATATCATGAAAAATCTACTGTTAGGTCATTTATCATTGGGTCATTGATCAATGGGTGGTGTATTTTCAAAATAAAGTACTTTTTGTTATTTTGCACTATTTATGTCGTTATTTGAAGCCTGTGAATATATGACTACTAAGTTCATTTGGTGATGGTCGATCATTTGAAGGTATAACCGAAGCATACTAGTATACATAGTTAGTATACTAGTAATTGCCATGTTATGGTGAGAAATGTTAGCGTCGCACTATTACACAATTTGTGACATAAATTATCTTAGTCGACAAACTGCAATGATAAAGTATAGATCAATTAGGACCATCAGTTATATAGAGATAGAAACTGGAAATAATAAAAACAAGGTTGGCATTGTGAACTACTGGTTGGCGTAAAATGCAATAAATTGTTATTTTTTTTCTAGCTACTACAGGCCGGACTCGGGATAGGCGTGTTCGAAACCCTAGTGGTATATGGACATGTTAAACCAGTTACTAAGCTAAGCTAAGCAATGCCATAATTAGCTGGGAATGGTTTAATATGAATTACTGGTGAATATCGACAGAAAAACATATTTACGTTTGGTGCCTTCGGATGGTACCGATTGGTCAAATTTGGGGTCTCAACACATGAACTAATTATGTTATTTATATTATTATTTTATTTACTATGAATACCCATAATGTAACCAGCCACATGAATTCGTAGTACTAATATCTGTACCTATATATTTAGAATTAGAATTATTACTATACCACTATAATGTTAATAGTGCACATATATATGTACATCCCACCACTATTACTAGTATGCTATGTTAATTTTACCATTAATTCTTAAATCACTCTCCACCTGTATTTGTATATTTGTATATATACCGTGATTATATATGTATGTATTTATGCTGATAAGTTTGTTTAACTTAAGGCAAATAAAGAACTTGAACTTGAACTTGTACCGCCAGTATCGGCTCGTCGTTACCTTTTGACTGCACACACCGACAAATATGTATTGGTGCAATTAACTAGTGCCGGGAGGTAGATATTCGTAATTAGTAAATAGCTAGTTGTCCCACTATGTAGAATTAATTTTAGGACCATTTATACAAGTTTATCTACTTCCCGGGCATTAACCGGTTTATTACTGTAAATAGTTATGTAGACTTTCCCATCTAAAATCACAGAACTGACCAATTACGTAGTCCCAAATAAAATAAAAGTATACTATCACTTGGGTATCGTGGGCTGCAGTGTTTGCTCCAACGTAGTATACCTACAGGCCTAAGAGTGTACATTTTTCATTTGAAAAATACTATAACCCCATTTCGTTCCGTTAATATAACTTGAAATATATTTAGTTAAATAGTTTATTATATTATCACGTCATTTATGTTGTTTTACAAGTCAGGTTGATTAAAGAGAAGCGCCTTGTAAATTACTGCTTTTGTTTACACTATGCATACAGGAGTTGGTCGGAGCTGACGTCACTTCGTCCCGAGCTAGAGTACCGGACGCATCGAAAAGAAAAGAAAATGGCTGCCTCCAGTTAGCAGGAATAATCACGTTGTTTTTTTATTAACTCTAAAATTACGCGTTTTTCATTTGTTAAAGTGTCAGTATGTGTTGGTGGTCCGGGTATGCATCTTTCCAACACATAAGGCTCATGTTTGAGTTTACTCTCCCTTTAATCAATTAGCTGACTTCATTTCATTTCATTTCAACTTATTTCCGTGCTTATATCCAATTAAGTTTCAAGCACGCTGTCCTGGGTACACACCTCAGCTATCTGGGCTGTCTGTACAGGACAGTGGGTTAGTTATTAGTTGGTTAGTGGTTAGTGAGAGAGAAGAGGGTGTAGTGGCCTTGCACCTACCCATTGAGCCCTTAAGAACTCGTTTTGGGTAGGAGCTGGTAACGGGCTGCAAACTTTGTCTGTAGTCCGATGGCTTAGCCACTGCGCCACCGAGGCCGATCATTAGCAGACTGACATTACCACAGTATTGTTTTATTGCACAGTACCTGTTTAAAGTGGGTTTTTTGTTTGTTATATCTATATTTTTATAGTCTGTATTTAATTGGGTCAGACTATTCTATTATTTTCTACAAAGTTGAACTACATGTCTTATTCAAGGTAAAATGCTGGGGCCCTATTTTCGAAGCCATCTTAGCGCTACGAAATCGTAAAACCGTCGTAGGTTGTGACGTCACTACAGCGCACGCCATAGTGACGTCATAGCTTACGATGATTTCACGATTTCGTAGGCTAAGATAGCTTCGAAAATATGGGCCCTGGAGTCTAGTTGTAACATCTTCCACAGATAGACATACAAAAATAACCCTTACACTTGACAAATATATATATTCTGACAACATGACACAGACGTAAGACAATCACTACAAGAATGAATTAACACGTCATCTCGGGAGACTTTGTTGTACAACCGAGGGAGTAGCTAATTGTATTTAACTTGAAGATATTACATTCCTCCCTTCCAGTTCACTGTTACTGTGAATTAGACAAAAACACATTACAAATTATTGTCCATGTTATACTTCAATGTTCATAAAATTTAAAGTGAACTGTTAATTATATTTATCTTGTAAATCAGAATGTTCAATGTTCAAAACAAATGTTCTTGTTTCCTGTTAACTATGAACTATGAACTGACCAAGGGATTATTATGCCCTTTTTCACACAGGTCATGCATTTACACTATTTAACAAAATCTTTGTGAGATGTGTTGGTAGACGCCTTTCACGAACAGGATAACGTCTCTCTTGCACATCAGGAGTGCCAACTACCGGATTCTGAGCTACTGGAACAAATATTGGTATAGCTTCTGATGAAGATGCAGTTTCAATAACATCATTGGAAACTTTGTCCCCTTCAGTCTCAATCAAAGGAATAGGTGGCTGTATTGGTACTTCAGGTATCATTTCTTGAACCCGTTCAGAAACACAACTCGACACCTGACATGATCTTGATGACGACGGATGATACGATTATCATGATCTAACCTGACACGAGATGATACTGGTCCAGATTTTTCCACAATAACACCTGATACCCATTCGGGTTCCCCCCTGAAATTTCGAATATATACATGTTCACCGATTCTGAAATTTCGAACACGAGAATGTTGATCATGTGTTTTCTTTTGATACTGTTGTCTCCGTTGTACTTTCTGTGATAAATTTGGATGTAACAAATCTTAAGTGACTGCGAAGCTGTCGACCCATCAAAAGTTGAGCGGGTGATTGTCCAGTTGTACCTTGTGGAACATTCCAATAGCTTAGCAAAAAACGAGCCAATTTCGTTTTAAGACTTCCTTCCTTCATTTTATTAAAACTTGTTTTAAAAGTCTGTACTGCCCTCTCAGCCAAACCGTTAGACGCTGGATGGTAAGGAGCGGATGTGTTATGTTGAATTCCATTTCTTTCATAAAATCCTTTGAATTCCATACTTGTGAATGACGTACCATTATCACTCACAATGACTTCTGGCAATCCATGATTACTAAATGAAATGCGTAACATGTCCATTGTAGTTTGAGAACTTGTAGATGCTACAGGATATATGTCCAACCATTTAGAATGAGCATCCACAATTATGAGCCACATTTGATTGTGAAATGGCCCTGCATGATCCACATGAATTCTTGACCATGGTCGTTCTGGGAGTGGATGAAGTGGAGATTTAGGAGGAGATTTTTGATTTAACTGACAAGTATGACATAATCTTACTGTCTCTTCAATTTCTTGATCCATTTTTGGCCACCAAATCAAGCTTCTAGCCAATCCTTTCATTTTAGTCATTCCAGGAAGAGTTGTATAAAGTTCTTTCAGTACTCTCTCTCGTCCTTGAGGTGGAACAATTATTCTTGATTCCCAAAGCAAACACCCATCTTGTGTACTAATTTCATCTTTACGTCTGAAATACGATTGCAATTCATCGTGTGTACAGATGTTTGGCCACCCTTTCTGGGTATATAGCAAAACTTTGGACAAAACTGGATCAGAACGTGTCCACATTTTTATTTGTTTAGCATCAAGTGGTGTTGATTCCAAACGTTCCAACATAAGAATTACCTCCCCTGGCAAAGGAACTGTCTCTGGAAAAGAAGGTAACGGTAATCTGCTAAGTGCATCACTATTTTCATTTTCTTTGCCACTTTTGTATTCTAAATGATAATCATATGCTGCTAATGTCAAAGCCCAACGCTGTAGACGTGCAGATGCCATGGATGGTATACTCTTGTTCTCACCAAGAAGACCAAGCAAAGGCTTATGATCAGTTGTGATCTTAAAACTTCTGCTATACAGATATTGATGAAATTTCTTAACTCCAAATATCATTGCTAATCCTTCTTTGTCTAGCTGTGAATAGTTCTTTTCAACAGGAGCAAGTGTTCTTGAAGCGTATCCAATTGGTCTCTCATCACCGTTTTCCATCACATGAGACAAAACTGCACCAACTCCGTAAGGAGAAGCGTCGCATGATAAAATCAATTTTTTCTCTAGATCATAATGTACCAATAAAGTATCTGAACATAGCAAACGTTTAGATGAATCAAACGCTTGTTGTTGTCTTGACGACCACCTCCACACCGTATTTTTCTTCAGCAAATCATATAGCGGAGCTAACATCGATGACAAGTTTGGAAGATACCTGTGATAGTAGTTGGCTAAACCAAGGTGAGTGAGTGGCCTCCTTAAGGCCGTTTGGGTGCACAGCTTATAGGGACGAGATGGGTTGCATCCCGTTAAGAAAACCCCTAGATTGACAGTCGATAGACGTTGAAGGTGTAGTGCTGTGCTGAAATACAGATCTTGAGAAGCCGGATCCGTCTGAACGAGAGAGAGTATCAGACTAGGATATAGTCCAGTCGTCATGGGTTGGTATAGTGGTGCGGACAGGCCCGACTCCGGAGGATACGAGATGGTATCACTATAAAGCAAAGTAAAGTCTAGAAAAGAGTATTAGGGGCCGACCCCGCTTCCTATTTCTTCTTAGAGTGGGGCGGTCAATCTTCCAGTGCTGCTAGGACAGGCTCGGACATGTAGAAACTAAACGCGAACAACCGTGGCGTTCTGCAGAATGGCCGTCATACGAGTCACGAAAAAACAAGTCAGCATAGTCAGGCGGAGTAATGACGTGGAGACGAGAAATCTCGCTAAAAAAGAATCCAACCTGGTGGTGCAGACTGTCGAAACAAGAAGTGTTCCAGCGTTCAATCAGTTCCAATGGCCGCATACATCCCAGTAGAAAACTTCATTTCGCTGACAAAAACAACGAAATGAAGGATTCCAAAGTCGAGCACACGAAAGCACGTGCAGTGTGCACCAGCGAAACAAACACGTCTTACCGCGTGAAGCTCCAGACTGGGAATGAAGAATTGGGAATACGCATGTGTGTAACACATGGGATGTGTAACAAATGGGAGACAACCGTGAGTTTTGGGCCTTAAAAGTTGTCAATAATTATCACCGTGCAACCGACGATTCCGTCATACTGGAATTCATGCCTGCTACAGGATGCGTCTGTCGAACAATATTGATTATACAACAAACGATGACGTAAGTTAATTTATATTCAAATTATGAACCGAAATGGTTAATTTCTTGACGTGACATTCGGACATGCTAATATCTAGTTTGAAGCAAATGGTCCGCTTTCAGAACTAAAATATACAGGTATATACATATTGAGTTTATGGTGGTAGTAGTATCCAGGCCTGTTGAGTGCCATGATTGACCTACTTTCCCGTGATCACGTGACCTTGGTAGGAAACAATGGCCTTTGTATAGGAGGGTGCTGGCCTTTGTGTAGGAAACAATGGCCTTTGTATAGGAAACAATGGCCTTTGTATAGGAAACAATGGCCTTTGTATAGGTGGGTGCAGGTGTCTGACCTTGGTAGGAAACAATGGCCTTTGTATAGGAAACAATGGCCTTTGTATAGGTGGGTGCAGGTGTCTGACCTTGGTAGGAAACAATGGCCTTTGTATAGGTGGGTGCAGGTGTCTGACCTTGGTAGGAAACAATGGCTTTTGTATAGGTGGGTGCAGGTGTCTGACCTTGGTAGGAAACAATGGCCTTTGTATAGGTGGGTGCAGGTGTCTGACCTTGGTAGGAAACAATGGCCTTTGTATAGGAAACAATGGCCTTTGTATAGGAGGGTGCTGGCCTTTGTGTAGGAAACAATGGCCTTTGTATAGGAAACAATGGCCTTTGTATAGGTGGGTGCAGGTGTCTGACCTTGGTAGGAAACAATGGCCTTTGTATAGGAAACAATGGCCTTTGTATAGGTGGGTGCAGGTGTCTGACCTTGGTAGGAAACAATGGCCTTTGTATAGGAGGGTGCTGGCCTTTGTGTAGGAAACAATGGCCTTTGTATAGGAAACAATGGCCTTTGTATAGGTGGGTGCAGGTGTCTGACCTTGGTAGGAAACAATGGCCTTTGTATAGGAAACAATGGCCTTTGTATAGGAGGGTGCTGGCCTTTGTGTAGGAAACAATGGCCTTTGTATAGGAAACAATGGCCTTTGTATAGGTGGGTGCAGGTGTCTGACCTTGGTAGGAAACAATGGCCTTTGTATAGGAAACAATGGCCTTTGTATAGGTGGGTGCAGGTGTCTGACCTTGGTAGGAAACAATGGCCTTTGTATAGGTGGGTGCAGGTGTCTGACCTTGGTAGGAAACAATGGCCTTTGTATAGGAAACAATGGCCTTTGTATAGGTGGGTGCAGGTGTCTGACCTTGGTAGGAAACAATGGCCTTTGTATAGGAAACAATGGCCTTTGTATAGGAGGGTGCTGGCCTTTGTGTAGGAAACAATGGCCTTTGTATAGGAAACAATGGCCTTTGTATAGGTGGGTGCAGGTGTCTGACCTTGGTAGGAAACAATGGCCTTTGTATAGGAAACAATGGCCTTTGTATAGGTGGGTGCAGGTGTCTGACCTTGGTAGGAAACAATGGCCTTTGTATAGGAAACAATGGCCTTTGTATAGGTGGGTGCAGGTGTCTGACCTTGGTAGGAAACAATGGCCTTTGTATAGGTGGGTGCAGGTGTCTGACCTTGGTAGGAAACAATGGCCTTTGTATAGGAAACAATGGCCTTTGTATAGGTGGGTGCAGGTGTCTGACCTTGGTAGGAAACAATGGCCTTTGTATAGGAGGGTGCTGGCCTTTGTGTAGGAAACAATGGCCTTTGTATAGGAAACAATGGCCTTTGTATAGGTGGGTGCAGGTGTCTGACCTTGGTAGGAAACAATGGCCTTTGTATAGGAAACAATGGCCTTTGTATAGGAGGGTGCTGGCCTTTGTGTAGGAAACAATGGCCTTTGTATAGGAAACAATGGCCTTTGTATAGGTGGGTGCAGGTGTCTGACCTTGGTAGGAAACAATGGCCTTTGTATAGGAAACAATGGCCTTTGTATAGGTGGGTGCAGGTGTCTGACCTTGGTAGGAAACAATGGCCTTTGTATAGGAAACAATGGCCTTTGTATAGGAGGGTGCTGGCCTTTGTGTAGGAAACAATGGCCTTTGTATAGGAAACAATGGCCTTTGTATAGGTGGGTGCAGGTGTCTGACCTTGGTAGGAAACAATGGCCTTTGTATAGGAAACAATGGCCTTTGTATAGGTGGGTGCAGGTGTCTGACCTTGGTAGGAAACAATGGCCTTTGTGTAGGAAACAATGGCCTTTGTGTAGGAAACAATGGCCTTTGTATAGGTGGGTGCAGGTGTCTGACCTTGGTAGGAAACAATGGCTTTTGTATAGGAAACAATGGCCTTTGTATAGGTGGGTGCAGGTGTCTGACCTCGGTAGGAAACAATGGCTTTTGTGTAGGAAACAATGACACAATGGTCTTTGTGTAGGAAACAATGAAACAATGGCCTTTGTGTAGGAGGGTGCTGGCCTTTGTGTAGGAAACAATGGCCTTTGTATAGGTGGGTGCAGGTGTCTGACCTCGGTAGGAAACAATGGCTTTTGTATAGGAAACAATGGCCTTTGTATAGGTGGGTGCAGGTGTCTGACCTCGGTAGGAAACAATGGCTTTTGTGTAGGAAACAATGACACAATGGTCTTTGTGTAGGAAACAATGAAACAATGGCCTTTGTGTAGGAAACAATGGCTTTTGTAGTGGTGGGTGCAGGTGTATGGTCTCGGTAGGAAACAATGACCTTTGTGTAGGAGACAATGGCACAATGACCTTTGTATAGGAGACAATGGCCATGGAGGAAACAATGGCCTTTATGTAGGAGACAATGACCTTGGTGCAGGTGTGCGATCATGGTGTATTCAATTCAATGTATTGTATATTACCAAACAAACTGGTGTCAGCAAACAAATAAAAGCAAAGAAACAACAACAATTAATAATAACACTATGTACAGGCCATGTGTAAGTCTGACGTTGGTTTTGACTTCATTGTATAACGTCTACTGTGTTGTTGTATTTTTGTATTCACAGTGGACATAGACGTGAATGTTTTGTCACAGTGTTTTATTCTAGACACCAAAAATAATAGCCGTTAAAATATGTCTCGTGGGGAAGGACTGTAGCTGTTTGCTGACTGTTTGGTCTAAAGTGAGGCTTTCATGTCGCCAGACAAAATGCGTGTGTGATGATTTTCATTCATTTGTATTTCTTTAGCACATTGTTGACGTTTTCTTTGTTGTCGTCATTCAGCCATTCATTCATTCGCTTTATAATAGAGGAGTACTTTATCAGACCTCTTCATCGGCCCTCATACAAAGGCATTTTATTACGCCTCTCCGAGTGTTTATGAAACCAGGTGAACTGCAAAAGACATACCGACGCGTGCCCATCTTAAGTAGCAGAATAAATTTGTTATGGTATGCACACTGACCGTCAAAGTTTGTTTGTGTTTAGCGACATCACTAGAGGACATTGGTTTATGAATCATCGGTTATTGGATGAAAAACATAATTTTGACAGTTTTAGAGAGGAAACCCGCTACATCTCATACCCCTTATGGGGCCAGTATTTCATAATTAAATACAAACTTTTGCGTGTGTGTGTGTGTGTGCGCGTGTGCTGGTGTTGACTGAATGAGGTCAAACGCGAAGGTGGTAACTAGTGTGTGTGTGTGTGTGTATGTGTGTGTGTGTGTGTGTGTGTGTGTGTGTGTGTGTGTGTGTGTGAAACACTCCCAGCTCATTGCTATGGAGAAAGAACGCGTGACTGCAACTCAGCTTTTCTTAGTTATGTCCTGCGTCCATGAGTGTGTCTCTGGACGTGTCCCTATGGTAGTGACACTGGTAAAGGGTAATAAGTTGGTAACGATGTTTTTTGGGAGCTCGCACGATGAGATTTGTGCCTGGGAGGAGGGGCACTGGTCATACGTATCACACACATTCAAACATTCCTGTACCATATCTTTATGCGTCATAAGGTATATATGTAAAATAGTTTTGGAAAACATCATCATTTGAGATAGAACCTTCAAAGGAGCAACATGTCAGACCAGTACAAGTTATATGTACCCGACGTGGATAAGTGGACCCGTTTCTATAAACTGCAGGCAGAAGGTAAACTTCAACCTCATTTTCCAGTGCAACGTGGTGGGAAAAGTCAGATGATGTACAGTGTAGATCGATGTCTAGAACTGTATGACCCTACATGGAAAAAAGAAAAGAGGAACAGAACAAGCCTCCGACACCCAAAGTCGTCATGGTGTCCCCAACACAGCAGGTGGTAGAGCAAGCCAAGGCCGATCTGAAACGGAAACAACAACAACAAAGTGGTACGGGCTGGAAAGCCCCGAAACTGAAGAAGCATTTCTAAATAAACTATAAAAGGAACTATGTGGGTCAGATATCTTCATTTCATTTAGAGTCGTCATGCAGAGCACATGTTCAGAATGTGGTTTCACATTCTCGCGCAGAGACACCATGTTAAGACATTTTCAACAAAAACATGCTAAAAGATCTACCACCACCACCACCACAGCAGCCACCACCACCACCACCACAGCAGCCACCACCACCACCACCACCACCACAGCAGCCACCACCACCACCACCACAACAGCCACCACCACCATCACCACAACAGCCACCACTACCACCACAGCAGCCGCCACCAATACCACCAACACCACCACCACCACAGCAGCCACCACCACCACCACCACCACCACAGCAGCAGCATCCCCTAAGATTGCTACATCCCTTCACCATGATCGTGTCGGGACCCACGTCGTGTGGAAAGACATTTTCGGTATACAAATTGTTGAGGGATGGTAAAATCCAGCCGCCTCCTCAGCGCATCATCTGGCTCTACAAACGATGGCAACCTCTCTATGATACGATCAAAATGGTTGCTCGAGTAAAATTTGTTCAAGGTATACCTGCGAATTTGGAAAAGGATCGTTATTTGGATCCCAGAGTCAGAAATCTCATCGTGTTGGACGACCTGATGTGTACAGCTGGAAAAGACCCAAGGATCACCGACCTGTTCACAGAAGGAAGTCATCACAGAAACTTATCCGTCATCGCCATCAACCAGAACCTGTATCACAGCTAGGATCCGACACAGAGAAGAAACTGCCATTATCTAGCGCTGTTCAATAACCCCATCGACAAGCAGCAAGTTCTGACGTTGGCACGGCAGATGTATCCGGAAAACACTCGTCATTTCATGCATCGGTTTGAGGAAGTTACCCACAGGCCCTACGGACATCTCTTGGTGGACTTGAAACCGACCACGCCCGAACATTGGCGCCTTCGACGTAATGGTTTAGAGACGGGGCCGTCCGGATGGTATATAAGCACGAGCGTAACGGCGAATGTCTCAGAAGAGTTTCAACCACCGTCGAAAAAAGAGCTCTACGTGCAAATCATGCAAAGGGACGCATTCAAGAGAAAACTACCAGGCATACCCGCCTACGAAAGTGACGACGAAGAAGAAGATGAGGTAGAGCCCTATCTGAAAAAGGTCAAGAGGATGCAGTCTTGCGATACGTGTGGTCTGGTCTTTAAAGACGGAAGTGACTTGCAGCGACACGTGAAAACGTGCGAGGAGGGAAATGAAGAGCCGTCGTCCGATCTGGAAAACGAAGGCATTCGTCTCATGGTGGAACGTGAATTCGACATCAATCATAATTATCTCCAAAGCAAGAGGAAACGCTACGAAGATAAAAACATGTCCCAAGATGCCATCGAAAGAAACATGAAGACATTGCAATGGAAGTTATTTAAAGACACATACTCTCGCTTTCTGACCTATATGCATTACTTTGACAAAGGTCCCAACACCAGGAAAATTCTTCAGTTTGTGAATCCAGACAGAGATCTCAGACCACAGATTCGTTCTAAATTAAATCAGTATTGTTCCTGGATCGGCGAATATTTGGACGAACAAGACGACGACGATACCGACGATGAGGATACTGATGATGAGCACGAAGATGAAGAGAAATGAACACTAATATTATTCACATGTCGCCCTTAGGGCCTCTCGATGTAACCCAATGTATGTCCATTGCATGTGTAGTTGTCTATAGTGATTGTAATTTAGAAATAAATGAAAAAAAAAAAAACATTGCGTTTTTTTTGTGTTTTTTACTCTATGACTAGATTTGTGATTGGATATTTCTACCCCGCTACTTTATAGTAGCAAGAGCTGTGTGCACAAGACAGAACATACCACGGCTTTTGATATACCAGACATAATGTACTGGTTGGTTATAGCCTATTTGGCCATCGACGGGGATCGATCCTAGATCGACCGCTGTATTTACCCATTTGGTAATTAAAAAGCCCTGTAAGAAGGCTAGTAGAGAAATTTTGTTTAAAAATGCAGTTATTTCCCTTTGGTCAAAACGTACTACTTGTTAAACCCACGGCAGCGCGCGTGTCGCCGACTTACACTAATGGATTAATCACGTGTGACATTTCTCTCTCTCTCTCTCTCTCTCTCTCTCTCTCTCTCTCTCTCTCTCTCTCTCTCTCTCTCAACCATTGCGGTTTCTGTTTTGTTTACTCTATAACTAGATTTGTGATTGAATATTTCTGCCGCTACTTTATAGTAGCAAGAGTTGTGTGTACAGGACAGCACATACCACGACCGTTGATATACCAGACATAATACACTGGTTGTTTATAAAGGCTTGTAGTCTAGGGAAATACTCATGTTCAAAATGCAGTTAAAAGAGCATAGGTTAGGTTGGAGCGTTGAGTTGCAGTCACGCGTTCTTTCCCCATAGCAATGAGCTGGGAGTGTTTCACACACACACACACACACACACACACACACACACACACACACACACACACACACACACACACACAACACATACACACACACACACACTAGTTACCACCTTCGCGTTTGACCTCATTCAGTCAACACCAG
Source organism: Gigantopelta aegis (assembly GCF_016097555.1). Lineage (NCBI taxonomy): Eukaryota > Metazoa > Mollusca > Gastropoda > Neomphalida > Peltospiridae > Gigantopelta > Gigantopelta aegis. The sequence continues at coordinate 12,520,274 of NC_054700.1, read as the reverse complement.
CACACGCACACACACACATGCAAAAGTTTGTATTTAATTATGAAATACTGGCCCCATAAGGGGTATGAGATTGTATATATAAAATATGCCTTGCTACTCATGGACAAAATGTAGCGGGTTTCCTCTCTAAAACTGTCAAAATTATGTTTTTTCATCCAATAACCGATGATTCATAAACCAATGTCCTCTAGTGATGTCGCTAAACACAAACAAACTTTGACGGTCAGTGTGCATACCATAACAAATTAATTCTGCTACTTAAGATGGGCACGCGTTGGTATGTCTTTTGCAGTTCACCTGGTTTCATAAACACTCGGAGAGGCGTAATAAAATGCCTTTGTATGAGGGCCGATGAAGAGGTCTGATAAAGTACTCCTCTATTATAAAGCGAATGATGAATGGCTGAATGACGACAACAAAGAAAACGTCGACAATGTGCTAAAGAAATACAAATGAATGAAAATCATCACACACTCATTTTGTCTGGCGACATGAAAGCCTCACTTTAGACCAAACAGTCAGCAAACAGCTACAGTCCTTCCCCACGAGACATATTTTAACGGCTATTATTTTGGGTGTCTAGAATAAAACACTGTGACAAAACATTCACGTCTATGTCCACTGTGAATACAAAAATACAACAACACAGTAGACGTTATACAATGAAGCCAAAACCAACGTCAGACTTACACCTGGCCTGTACATAGTGTTATTATTAATTGTTGTTGTTTCTTTGCTTTTATTTGTTTGCTGACACCAGTTTGTTTGGTAATATACAATACATTGAATTGAATACACCATGATCGCACACCTGCACCAAGGTCATTGTCTCCTACACAAAGGCCATTGTTTCCTCCATGGCCATTGTCTCCTATACAAAGGTCATTGTGCCATTGTCTCCTACACAAAGGTCATTGTTTCCTACCGAGACCATACACCTGCACCCACCACTACAAAGGCCATTGTTTCCTACACAAAGGCCATTGTTTCATTGTTTCCTACACAAAAGCCATTGTTTCCTACCGAGGTCAGACACCTGCACCCACCTATACAAAGGCCATTGTTTCCTATACCAAAGCCATTGTTTCCTACCAAGGTCAGACACCTGCACCCACCTATACAAAGACCATTGTTTCCTACACAAAGGGCAGCACCCTCCTATACAAAGGCCATTGTTTCCTACCAAGGTCACGTGATCACGGGAAAGTAGGTCAATCATGGCACTCAACAGGCCTGGATACTACTGGTGGTGCAAAAACAAAATAGAAAAGGTCCACTTGGTTCATATTCGAACCCATCCAGGTCCAGCTCACGCTACGCCCCTGAAAACACTTTTAGAAAAAATAAAAACAACCCCTCCCCTCAAGGTTATCAAAAGCCGAAGCACCACTGACCCTCACGCCAGAAATACAGTGCATAACAAAACATTTTTGTTTTTGTTTTTGTAATTTAAAAAAAATGTATTGAAAACAATTGGAATGGTATTTAGATATTGTATAAATGTTTGTCATATTTCATACGATTCTTAATAATAATGACATTTTTTAAATTTAATAATTATCAACGTATTAATACATTTCATCAACTTTTATTTGCCGATACGAATTTAAATTGTCGCATAATATAGTAATCGGAAAATAATGGAACAAATAAAGAGGCGGATCTAGGGGGAGGGGAGGGCCCTTTCCCCCATAAATTTTGCGACAGTTATAATTTTAGTATCTATTAATTTCCATTTTTTTACGACCCCCCTACAAACCTCCGCCACTGAAATATAATGTCTGTACTGTAAGTAACTATTTATAAATGTTCAGTTTGTGTTCCGAGGCCGACGATGATGGCATGGTTTCAAGATATGGTATGTCAAGTGTTAGTTTGGAATAGCAGTTGATTAAAATATTATTTTATTTTATAGCTATTTGTCATTTGTATATTTTAATGCACTTTCTCCCAGGTATACTGATTTAAAAAAACACACGCACCAAAACCAAAGTGAAAAAGACGTTTTTCATAAATATATTAATTACCCCCCCCCCCCAAAAAAAAAAAAAAAAAAAAAAAAAAAAAAAAACCCCCAACAACAACCCAAAACAACCCCAACAACAACAAAAAAAACCCAAAAGAAACAACACCTTTTATGTAGCAAATATATACATTTTCAGGATTATTGCAATTAAAAGGTCATTTACCATCATTAAAAACATTTGCTGATCATAAAAGGGATATAGCTATTTATTTGAAACTATGTTTCTTTGTTTGTTTGTTGTTGTTTTTTTGTTTTTTTTTTAATTGAAATGTACTGGGGTTACATGACGTGATTTTTCAAAACTATGTGACCATATATTATGGCTACAAAATTAGCGTCCATGATAAGCAAGACATTATAAAGCGACCTTTTGCTATTGTGCCGTTTTACTAAACCTAGCCAGAGTACACCCGTTTTACACCAAAATACCTATATTAGCATGGGCTAGAATTACCACAAAGAAGTTAAAGTTTGTTTTGTTTAACGACACCACTAGAGTACATTGCTTTGTTAATCATAGGCTATTTTCTTGGGATGTCAAACATTTGGTAATTTTGACATATAGTCCTAGAGGGGACCATCGCACAGACAGGACAGCATACACCACGACATTTTGTATACCAGTCGTGGTGCACTGGCTGGAACGAGAAATAGCCAAATGGGCCAACCGACGGGAATCGATCCCAAACAGACCGCGCATCAAACGAGCGCTTTACCACTGGGCTGCGTCTCGCCCTCACAAGAAGTCTTCAATGTTAGCAAGTTACACGTTTGTAAACTACATGCTTTCTTCTATCAACTTCAGTCAGTTGCCACTACAAACTAAAGCTGTCTGCAATACAATAATCACAGTCAAACGGTCACTACTTGCGCGGATATATTTCCGGATGGTTTGGCAACTAAAATGGGGAGATAACTGTGATCTGTAACCTGTTGCTGTATTGGCCATTCTCAAAGGACGGTGAGGTTTAAGAGTCCGCTATCTAAAGCAAAACACCCTACGATATTGCGTTTGTGTATTGACCTTGATAATCGAGTGTAGTCAAAAGATACTAATAGTAATGGCCCGCAAAGATACCGAACAAAACTGAATCACCTTTTCTAAATGCACAAATAATACAAAAACTAATCTAAGTCAGCTCCAAATAGATCTCATTACGTGAAACAGTCGATACGTTTACTATTCATATGGAAATGGCTGAAACAAAAACCATTGTACTCAGTCGGAAATAATTAATTGTTTTCTCATTAAAGAAACTCGACAAACTACTGTATTAAACTATGCTGGGAAATGTATCACATATTACGATGGTTCTCCAATAAAAGGGCATTCAAAAAATCCAATTTAAAATTCTTCCGTCAACTGATATCAGTATAAAGAAACCGGTTCATTACTTGTTGCTGCGCGGCCTAACATGAAAAGAAATGTTTATGATGTAAAATGAAATAAATAACCTGTTACCAGGCTTTCGGATTAGTATTGTTCTCGAGACAAAAGGATTGTTTTACATCACGGCACATTTTGTTTTTCTTTTTTTGATCAGCGGTCTTGTATTAATTACAAGACTTTGTCTAGCGAAGAAAAGCTAATACACACTGTCGCCACACACAAGCCATTCCTTCATGTTAATATTGCAATCTCACCTGACCACCTTATCACCTGTTTACTGATATCAAGCACGGCGGAAACAAGTAGACATTGTGTGTGTGTGTGTGTGTGTGTGTGTGTGAGACTGGGATTGGGTGGCTGACTGAGATTGGGGGGGGGTGGGGGGGGGGGTGCTGACTGAGATTGGGGGCGCAAAGCAAAGTTTCTAAGGGGGATAGGTGGGTATGCTCCCCCGTAAAAGTTTGAAAACTAGATGTTCTGAAATACATTTACCTGCATTCTGCAAGTGAAATTCATGTCTGCCTTAAGATTTACTACCAGTCATATTTTTTATCCAGAATTATTGGCGGGATGGTGAGTGGGCGGGTGTATGCGTGCGCGCGCGTGTGTGCACCCATTTACCTTTTGGCACCTTCCTACGCCACTCTCTAGCTACAGCTTTAATAATTTAGTAAACTTGTGTTGTCGCTAACGAGCCTTAAAAAGAAGAAAAACATGTTTTGTTTAACGACACCACTAGAGCACATTGATTTATTAATCATCGGCAAATATACCTGACAAAGCTATCCTTCTAACCACATTGTCGTAACATTTGGAGAATTGATTTAATTATTGAATGGTGAGTCCGATAATTACCAAATGTTGCAGGATTGTTCACAATTCACTCTAGTCCATTGTGAGTAAGTGATAGGACACACCACCAAGGTCAAGGTCATCTGGAGTCAATACCGGGTGTGGCCTCCGCGTGTGTTGACAACTGCCTGGCACCGCCTGCCCATTGAAGCAACCAGAGTACGGATGACGTCCCGGGGGATGGTGGCCCACTCGGCCTGCAAGGCTGCTGCCAGCTCGGGCAGGGTCAGGGGCTGTGGTTGTCGCTGTCGGAGGCGTCGGTCCAACTCGTCCCATAGATGCTCAATTGGGTTCAAATCCGGTGATATCGATGGCCAAGGAAGGACATTAATGTTGTTGTTCTGTAGGAAAGCCGTTGTGAGACGTGCTGTGTGAGGCCTGGCGTTGTCATGTTGGAACACTGCGTTGGCGTTGGCCATAACTGGAACGATGTGTGGCCGGAGGATCTGGTCAATGTAGCCCTGTGCATTCAGGTTGCCCTGCACGTGGACCAGGTCAGTTCTGCCAGTGTGTGAGATGGCTGCCCACACCATGACACTACCCCCGCCGAATCTGTCCACTTCCTGCACGCAGTTTGCCGCATAACGTTCACCACGACGCCTATACACGCGACATCTTCCATCATGACGTCGGAGCAGAAATCGGGACTCGTCACTGAACCACACCTGTCTCCATCGCAGTTGAGGCCATTGTCGATGAATTGGCACCACTGCAGTTTTCGACGGTGTTGTGGTGTTAAGATGACAGAACTGGACGTCTGGCGCGAATTCCTACCTCACGTAGGCGGTTCCGTACGGTCTGGTCGGATATCCTGCGCAAACCTGGTATTGCTGTTTTGTGGAGGTGGCAGTAGTCAATCGTTCCCGAAGGTGGCGTACCCGGATGTAGCGGTCCTGCCCGGGGGTAGTGACCCGTGGTCGACCGGATCTAGGGAGGTCACGTGTTGATCCATGTTGCTGTAACGGTCCCACAGTCTGGAGATGGTGCTTGGGGACACATGGAATGCCCTGGCAACGGCCGTTCTGGATTCGCCTGCGTCTAGTCGCCGATGGCATTGTTTCTCTGCGGTTCACTGAGACGTGGCATGTCCTGGAATGTCAACTGTCGGCCAGATACAGAGGCCAGGCAAGCGAAACCCTGCACTTTTATACTGTCGGTGTTCATGTTGCACGTGCAGACAACGCACGTGCAGTGGTGACATGGTTTGCACGTGGCTGCGTTTTTGCGAATATTCACATTTTGGAAATTTATTGTACAGTAGCTGCGTTTTATCGAATGTAACCGTGGGAATGTGTTTGGGACATGCAATGACCTTATATTCACAAAGCATGAACCGGTAGGAAACATAAAATCGGAGTTATAACCCATTTGTACCCTTTTGCGTTTCTTTTTTTGAAGAGTATATATATATCAAGAGGAAACCCGTTGTCGCCACTTCATGGACTACTCTTTTCGATTAGCAGCAACTTGCAGCAAGGGATCTTTTATATGAACCATCCCATAGACAGGATAGCACATACCACGGCATTTGATGTACCAATAAATCTCGAAGAAGTAACAAAGTGCGTTTTATCCCAGGAAAGACGTATGGTTATGTTAAAAGAAGGCAGTAATCCAATCGATCATCATTTTAGTATTATATTGAGTATCATTTCAATGATATAGCATTTCTTGACATTAAGGAGGAGGGTGAGGGGGAGTAGCCCAGTGGTAAATCGCACGCCTCATGCGCGGTCGGTCTGGGATCGATGCTCGTCGGTGGGCCCATAAGACTATTTCTCCTTCCAGCCAGTGCACCACGACTGGTATATCAAAAACTGTGGTATGTACTATCCTGTCTATGGGATGGTGCATATAAAAGATCCCTAGCTACTAATGGAAAACTGTAACGGGTTTCCTCTCTATGACTGTCAAAATTACCATATGTTTGACAACCAATAGCCGATGATTAATAAATCAATGTGCTCTAGTGGTTAATAAATTATTTTACTCTAGTGGTGTCGTTAAACACAAGAAACTCATTTAATAAACATATTAGATATTGAGTATCTCTTCAATGATATAGCATTTCTTGACATTAATTTAAAAGTAAATACTAGTATATAGCGCAATAAACTGGTTTTGTACAAAATCTCAATGCTCTGCACTGCATACATTTCCCGCTGTTCAACTTCACACAGCACAGTGGGACTTGTTTGTTTTTGAATCACCTGCTGTATACCCATAGCATTAACCCCAGGTCTGTAGTTTAAAGAGACATACCCTAGTTTTTAAACACTAAGGCATATTGTTTTACTATTAAAACCGTTTTTGATAACTGAATCATACTTTACTTAGATTTTATTGTTTAGATTATCCATTTCCGCACATTCGAAATGTTTTTGGTCATCCTGGTGTTTTTAATATCACAAAATGCATTTTTCATATTTTTAAAAACGAACGTGCGTCTGAGAAGTAACAATTATGGAGTCGAGTGTTAGTCTATTTTTAGAGGATATGTCACCATTTCAAAGTCACAGACTCTTGTTTCACTCAATTATAACTTTATCCAAATGTGTTACAGGTTTGTAGATTAACTAAACTTAGTGTTAATTTACACGGGTTGAAACTAGGGTATGTCCCTTTAAGGGCACCTGTGCCCCGGGTGAGTAATCAGTACTATAGATCTCGAATAGCTAAGCATTAAAGCGACAGACTCCAGTTTTTAAACACTACGACGTATTTTTCACTATTAAAGCCGTTTTTCAATATTTAAATTAGTACTTACATGTATTTTATCATTTAGAACATTAATTTTCGTACACCTGAAGTGGTTCTGGTCACTGGATGTGTAATACTCCAAAGTGCATTTTTGATAATTCTAAAAACGCACGTTCGTCTAAGAAGTAATGGTTAACGAAACAAGCTCCAGTTATTTTTTGAGGGATATTTTCCCGTTTAAGCATCGCAGACTTTAGCTTCTCTCTGTTATAACCTTACCCAAATGTGTGTTGCAGGTTTGTAGATTAACTAAACGTAGTGTCCATTTTCACGGGCCGAAACTAGGGTCTGCGTCTTTAATCTTTGTAACTAAAAATAATGTAGCCCTATTATTAGCAACGCTTAACAGGTGCGACATGCTAATAACTCGGTGACTTGAGCCGACTTTTGACGAAGAAAACGTGCATTTCGCCGGTTAGATTAGGGTCTGTAATTGTTCTGAATCTAATTTAAAAAAAAGTCTCTTAATCTCTATTAATGAACATCGTATCGTCCTTGCAAGTTTCTTTTTTGCATTGCACTGCAAGATCACAAAGTTGCGAGACTTAAGTGAATATTCACCTGCACAGTCAGCCGTAAAATCCAATGTTAAAAGTCAAGTTTATTTTGTTTAACGACACCACTAGAGCATATTGATTTATTAATCATCGGCTATTGCATGTCAAGTATTTGGTAATTCTGACTTGTAGTCCTAGAGGGGAAACCCGCTACATGTTTCTATTAGTAGCAAGGGGTATGCAGGATAGCATATACCACAGCCTTTGATATATTAGTAGTGGTGCACTAACTGGAACGAGAAATAGCCAAATATCACTGACGGAGATCGATCACATACCGACCGAGCATATATATATATATATATATATATATATATATATATATATATATATATATATATATATATGTATATAATGATTTTCAATTAATTTTAATTTCAACTCGTGCTTTTATATATATAGGGTAAAAGCACGAGTTGAAATTAAAATTAATTGAAAATCACGAATACTCGGGAGCATAGGCGTACGGGCTCCCACTTTTGTAGGAGGGCAGGCTGGCTGTTGCCCGAATTAAACGAAAATGCCCCAATCTGCATAACATTTATTTATATCAGTGTTGCTAACAAACAGCTATATAGGGTTGAAAACAAATCACTACGCATTTTCACATGGACGGATGTACAAATATAATATATAGATAAATATATGGCTGATACAAGAGTACAACAATGATCAAGCAACTTCTAATACTGCATGTCAAAATACCGTATAATGCTTTCATTATAAATAAAGTCTCCAGAAACAATGTAAATCACAATAAATTACAAAGTGAATTGATTAATTAAAATTATTTTGAGCAACCCTAAATCTTAAAAAACTGTTGCAGTACAATTATAAAATGAAGAAATGAAAGCAATAACGAGAAAACAGCTAAAACTCTAACACCCTTTCCCCAACCATAAAAAACCCCAACAAAAAACAACAATAAAAATCCCCCAAAACCCCCTTAAAATAATGACAGAATAAAAATAAATACAAATATCAATAAAATCGCAAAGAAAAAGTGTTTTAAAGACTAAGTGATTGTCATTGTTAAAGTGATGGTGTTGGTAATAAATATAAAAGCGATGGCCATGATGCTTGTAACAACAATAACAACAATAACAACAATAATAAAGTAACAATAATTCTCAAAAGAAGTTCTAGAGTAACAGAATGGTAGGCAGTTCTATATATCAGACATGTCCGTTCTTGGGTCCTGACCCACCACTGCCAAATTCACCTGCTTTTTTGTCACTTCCGCTTCCTGTCTCTCTGGCGCCTGTTGACTTGCGGTTGGTTGCAACATGGAGTTGTCGTTCCTGGTGAATGACGCCGTGGGGTGAATTCTTCGCCTTCGACTAAACAGACCCCTGAGTGCCTCGCGGAATCGACTGCCGCTGATGCAGTACAGGAGAAAGTTGATGGAGTTGTTGGTGTACATGAAGACATTGACGGTCGCCCAGGTGAGTAAATACATGGCTTCTCCTCGCGGCTGGAGTGTCGCGTAGTCGAACCAGTACACCTCGCCGATCAAGAATATAGATATGGGCGACGTGCATACGAGAAACACGGCGTTGGTCGTCAACAGCATCACCGTCATCGACGACGTCTTGGACGAGCGCACCTTGATGTTCTGGGTGTTCGACAGACCTATGTTGGCGTCGTGGCGCCTCCTCTTCCGGTTGCTGATGCAAACTTTCACAATGATGGCGACGTTTCCGGTTATGAGAAAGAGAAACGGAAGCAGACAGAACAGGCAGAGGTCGATCCACGGCCAGATGGTGTTGGCGAACGTCTCATATCCGGACCAGAGCGAGGCACAGTGCTGTATGCTGGTCGAGTTCCCGGACCGATATACGACATCGCCGAGGCCGTATAGAAAGTGCGAGTTGACGGCCAGGAGAAAGGTCGCTATCCCGGCAATGATGACGCCGGCGGTCGTCCTGGTGCACATGCGCTTGACGCTGTGCGGGAACCAGACGGACACGAACCGCTCGAGCGTGACGGCCACGAGCAGCCAGCTGGAGAAGTCAAGGGAGAAGTAGACCATCCACACGTGCACCTTGCACAGCAGCGGGTGGAGGTTGCGCAGGTCCGTGCCCTGGAGAACCCGCAGCCACTGCCGCAGTAGCCCCGTGTACAGCACGAGGATGTCGACGACGGCCAGCACGACGAGGTACAGCGACACCGTCGACTGCCGCATCGACTTGCGGGTGAGCACGGCGATCGACATGACGTTGCCCAGCGTCCCGGTGACGATCAGACCGGGCGAAAACACCCGCCACAGCACCATGGCCGCCTTGTATTCCAGATAGTCCGTGACCTGTGGGCTGACCGGTGTAGACGACGTCGTCGAATTCATGTCGACAGCAGTGAAATGTGCGGGTCACAACAACTACTACGACGACGACGACCAGGTTAATAGTCTACGAAAGACGAAGTTGGTTTTGAACTATTCGTGACAATAGCACATCTGCATTTTGTGTTTATAATAATCTTCCAGCATGTATATAACAGCAAACAGACGTGTGTGTTGTAATATAGAATGTCTGTAATCACAACATTTACATCAACCCGTTAGTACAGTACAAATGTATCTGTGTAATGCATGAATCCTTACACACTGTATTTATATCAAGGCGTTAATTCAGTACACATTTATCTGTTGTAATGCATGAATCTTTACACACTGTATTTATATCAAGGCGTTAATTCAGTACACATTTATCTGTTGTAATGCATGAATCTTTACACACTGTATTTATATCAAGGCGTTAATTCAGTACACATTTATCTGTTGTAATGCATGAATCTTTACGCACTGTATTTATATCAAGGCGTTAATTCAGTACACATTTATCTGTTGTAATGCATGAATCTTTACACACTGTATTTATATCAAGGCGTTAATTCAGTACACATTTATCTGTTGTAATGCATGAATCTTTACACACTGTATTTATATCAAGGCGTTAATTCAGTACACATTTATCTGTTGTAATGCATGAATCCTTACACACTGTATTTATATCAAGGCGTTAATTCAGTACACATTTATCTGTTGTAATGCATGAATCCTTACACACTGTATTTATATCAAGGCGTTAATTCAGTACACATTTATCTGTTGTAATGCATGAATCTTTACACACTGTATTTATATCAAGGCGTTAATTCAGTACACATTTATCTGTTGTAATGCATGAATCTTTACACACTGTATTTATATTAAGGCGTTAATTCAGTACACATTTATCTGTTGTAATGCATGAATCTTTACACACTGTATTTATATTAAGGCGTTAATTCAGTACACATTTATCTGTTGTAATGCACGAATCCTTACGCACTGTATTTAGATCAAGGCGTTAATTCAGTACACATTTATCTGTTGTAATGCACGAATCTTTACGCACTGTATTGAGATCAAGGCGTTAATTCAGTACACATTTATCTGTTGTAATGCACGAATCTTTACGCACTGTACTGAGATCAAGGCGTTAATTGAGTACACATTAATTTTATCTGTTGTAATGCACGAATCTTTACGCACTGTATTTAGATCAAGGCGTTACTTCAGTACACATTTATCTGTTGTAATGCACGAATCTTTACGCACTGTATTTAGATCAAGGCGTTACTTCAGTACACATTTATCTGTTGTAATGCACGAATCTTTACGAACTGTATTTAGATCAAGGCGTTACTTCAGTACACATTTATCTGTTGTAATGCACGAATCTTTACGCACTGTATTCAGATCAAGGCGTTAATTCAGTACACATTTATCTGTTGTAATGCATGAATCCTTACGCACTGTATTTAGATCAAGCCGTTACTTCAGTACACATGTATCTGTTGTAATGCACGAATCTTTACGCACTGTATTTAGATCAAGGCGTTACTTCAGTACACATTTATCTGTTGTAATGCACGAATCTTTACGCACTGTACTGAGATCAAGGCGTTAATTGAGTACACATTAATTTTATCTGTTGTAATGCACGAATCTTTACGCACTGTATTTAGATCAAGGCGTTACTTCAGTACACATTTATCTGTTGTAATGCACGAATCTTTACGCACTGTATTTAGATCAAGGCGTTACTTCAGTACACATTTATCTGTTGTAATGCACGAATCTTTACGAACTGTATTTAGATCAAGGCGTTACTTCAGTACACATTTATCTGTTGTAATGCACGCATCTTTACGCACTGTATTCAGATCAAGGCCTTAATTCAGTACACATTTATCTGTTGTAATGCACGCATCCTTACACACTGTATTCAGATCAAGGTGTTAACACAATACAGGCTTGTTATAATATATGAAAATCCCGTCTCACTGCATTTTTATCAAAGAATAAATAAATACATACAATACATATGTTGAAGTCCGTCTTCCTTGTATTTATATGAAGGCATAAATACTGTAACAAGTCATTTGTATTGCAATAGCTGAAGTCCGCAATCAACGAAGTTACATCAATACAGTACAAAATAGTTTGTTGTAATATGCGATGTTCCTCCTGATAGTATTTGTATTAACGCGTTAATACAGCTCAGATGTATGTTGAAATACACGCCTGAAGTCCATCTTCCCTGCATATATATCAAGGTGTAAATAAAAGTATATGTTGTAATATTTGAAGTCCGTAATCACAGTATTGATATCAGTACAGTACAAACTTGACTGTTGTAACACGCAAAATTCTTCACGATTTCTATTTGTATCAAACCACATGTATATATTGTAATATGCACACGACGTCCATCTTTTCTGCAATTATACCAAGGCGTAATTAAAACACAAGTTTTGTCTGTTGCAATATACAAAGTTATCAGACTTTATATCAGGCGTTAATGCAGCACCCACGTTAAGCGAAATTCAAATGTCTTTGCGAATCCATCTTTAGATGCATACCTTGAAATTGTCGCCGACTTCTCCGTACACACACCATACACGTTTCGATGGTCTATTTATGTTATTATTACAAAACCTTTTTATTTTATTTTTAACCAAAACAAGATTAAATTGATTCTGAATTACTTCCTGCGTTGAAATCGTGTTTCACTTCATCACGAACAATAACACCAAATAAAATCCTCCCAAATCAATGTCGTATGAAACTGCTCATCTGTGTTTTTGATCCCAGCTCGTTGGGTAGAATACGACAGTGCACAAGTTACAACTTCTGATATCTGACTAACAAGAACATATTATTGGTTTTCGTGATGCATTGACTTCGCATGAGGACGTTATTAACAAGATCATTGAAAATACCCAATCAATAAACAGAAATATGTGAAACAGAGGTTTTCTATTGGTCACTGGCCAAACGTGGTTGCTATATGGGTCACAGGATGAACCACTCCCATTTGTCAAAATGATAAAGAAAAGTGAAAATGGCAACGACAGTAGCCAAATCTCATTTCCTTAAACAGGAGTATGTAAGGGGCGTTGTTAATAAGCTTTGATAATGGTTATTTCATAGTCATCAGAAGATACCAGCATCTGGGAAAGGAGGCAGCTATATATTAATTCCCCTTTCTACTGGGGGTGAGGTGGGTCGGGGGATATGGGTGTTGCATAATCACGAGAGTTGCTGGGCAGTGCCACCCTGCTTCCGAAGCATATAGATAATTATCATTCATGATCAAAATAATGATCGTATTTAATGCGATACCGCTTCACGCACGTGTCTTACACGCAGGAAATTAACATTTATCAATGTGCTGGGGTGTCATTAAGCCAAAGAAAGTTAAGTTTGTTTTGTTTAACGAGACCACTAGGCACATTGATTTATTAATCATCGGATGTCAAACATATGGTCATTTTGACAGTCACAGAGAGGAAACCCGCTACATTTTTCCCCATAGACAGGGTAGCACATACCACGACCTTTGATATACCAGTCGTGGTGCACTGGCTGGAATGATAAATAGATCAATGGGCCCACAGACGGGGATAGATCGCAGACCGACCGCACATAAAGCGGACGCTTTACCACTGGGCTACGTCCCGCCCCAAAGTTAAATAGATCCCAGCTCGTAATATTTCTAATGCAAAAATGTTTTTGCTGTCTGAATGTGTTATGATCGTGTTCTCTGGCCCCGAAAACCCATATATTGATATATTACATGGGTGAATGATCTAAAAGCTACAAAATTCACGAAATGAAATGAAATTTGATCGCCATTTTTAATGAATTAAAGTTCCGGATATAAAAAGTGGTCCTAAACAAAACATTCCACCAGATTCGTGTTCAGTGATGACCAAAAATGGCCATAAAAATTATAAGGCATACTATATTATAAGGCATACTATATTATAAGGTATAATGAAAAAAGAAAAATGTTTTATTTAACGACGCACTCAACACATTTTATTTACGGTTATATGGCGTCAGACATATGGTTAAGGACCACACATATTTTAAGAGGAAACCCGCTGTCGCCACATAGGCTACTCTTTTACGACAGGCAGCAAGGGATCTTTTATTTGCGCTTCCCACAGGCAGGATAACACAAACCATGGCCTTTGTTGAACCAGTTATGGATCACTGGTCGGTGCAAGTGGTTTACACCTACCCACTGAGCCTTGCGGAGCACTCACTCAGGGTTTGGAGTCGGTATCTGGATTAAAAACCCCATGCCTCGACTGGGATCCGAACCCAGTACCTACCAGCCTGTAGACCACGACGCCACCGAGGCCGGTACGGCATAATGCAGAAAAAGTATTTATTAGCCCAAGTCTGGCAATAATTGTTGAACTGTATAACTAAATATAACATTTACACTTTCCGCAACATTAAATTACCTATTTTTTTTCAATTCTCCATTCTTCTCCGGAAAGAGCCAGCGTTTTGAATTAAATATATAAAACAATAACAATAGTAGCTTCCTGCAAAAAAAAAAAAAAAAAAAAAAAAAAAAAAAAAATATATATATATATATATATTAATGTTTACATTGGTATAGCGTAATACGTCAGTCACTAGCAGCCAGCAATCTACTAATGTAGATATTATTCATCCCTGTAAAGGAACAGTCCTGAGTTTACAACCATTGTAAAATGTTTCCGACCAATAGAACCTTTTCAATGACGTAACATACAAATTAAAGCTATTTTCTTATTTAAATTATCAGTGTTTGTATTTACAAGGTGTTTGTTGTTGTCCTAATGCTTGTAGTAGCCCAAACCGGATTTTACCTCCCAATATATATATCACGAATTAAAGTAAAAACTGAGTGCAACAAACATTAGTATACGACCGCAAACACTATCAATATACAGACACTGGTATTCTAAACAAGAACATGCATTTAATATGAAATGGTAGTCGCCAACAAGGCTCTCTTATTGCAAACTCAGGACAGTCCCTTTAAGCTACTTCTCGTTCTAGCCAGTGAACTACGACTGGTATATCAAAGGCCGTGGTATGTGCTATTCTGTTTGAGGGATGGTGCATATAAAGATCCCTTGCTACTAATGGAACAAAATATAGCGGGTTTCCTCTCTAAGACTATATGTACAAATTACCAAATGGTTGACATCCAATAGCCGATGATTAATGACTCAATGTGCTCTAGTGGTGTCGTTAAACAAAACAAACTTCAAACTTCTCATCACACCTAAACCTGTTTTTATTTTCAGAGGAAAACAAAAGTTACAACAAAAACCTTGAAAAGGATTGCCAATAATATATATATATATATATATATATATATATATATATATATATATATATATATATATATATATATATATCATATAATATCTTACATTTTCAGTGCAATCAAAGTATGTGATATTTTTTAGATCACATACTTTAAGAATTTGATAACTTTGCAAATTAGATGCAAATTAGTCGAGGTCTCGGCACTAGGTTTATTGACATTTAAGCAAACGTACTTGGGTGACACTCCATGATTGACGTATGCATTCAAAGTCATCAAATAAAAACATTTCAATGGCAATTTGACAAAATTTCATATCCCGATTTTTTACATTCCTGTGAAAGCAGCTCGGCTAGCCAGCAGAAAACACCTCAGAATAGCCTTAGAAGGGGTCAGTTTTTCAAAATGTTCGAGGGGAGGCCCCCCCAGATTCCCCGCCACGGGCTTCGCGCCTGCGGCGCTCGCGGTGTCGGGCTTCGCCAGACACCTCGACCCCCCCCCCCCCCCCGCAAAATTTCCTGTGCACGCCCCTGGGATTAGAGGCCTGTGATATCTTCCTGTCTCTAGACATAGGGGAAGGTTACCAGCTCTAAATTTAAATTGCCTGTAAAATCTAAGTTTGTTTCCGTTTAAATGGACATTTCTGAGTTTGCTGCATTGTAAGATGTTTCCGACTAATAAGATATTTCTACGATTAAGCTTGTATATTAATATATTTTCTTGTTTAGAATATCAGTGTCTGTATATTCAATGTGTTTCTTGTCTTAATATTTGTAAGAAGCCCAAACTGGATTTTGTCTTCAAATAATTTCGTACGTACGAAAAAAACCCATATTTTAGGAAAGAAAATGAAATTTAACCTAGTACAAATATTAGAACGATCAGAAACACGTTTAATATACAGCCGCTAATATTTTATGCAGAAAAATATATTTGATATGTAATTACAATCGATAAAAAGTCTCTGTTAGTCGATAACATCTTTAAAATTGCAGCAAACTCAGGAATGTCCCTTTAACTGGTTATTATCATTTCATATCTCTTTAAACCATTATACTCATCGTTTCTTTGTAACATAACCATAACTGATCTTTATGCTATTCTGACCGGCTTGTTCAACTGTCTTTCCAAGTTAATATTGGACCGGCCTCGGTGGCGTCGTGGTTAGGTCATCGGTCTACAGGCTGGTAGGTCCTTAAGCATAATATGTCTGACGCCATATAACCGTAAATAAAATGTGTTGAGTGCGTCGTTAAATAAAACATTTCTTTTTTTCTTTCCTTCCAAGTTAATACCTATTTTATATGCGACAGTTTGTATACGTTTTGTCCATGACTTGTCATGTCTTTTAGACCACTTGTGGATTTGTGACAAAAGTCTTTCACCGTTTATGTTTTCTAACTGAAACAATTGTCTGAACACCTCAACGCGTTGTTTGCTTACACAAGAGAACCAGCCCATGTCGTCACGCGTTCCCGCATTTGAGCATATATCCCGTGTAAGGGGCGGGAAGTAGCCCAGTGGTAAAGCGCTTGCCCTTGATGCGCGGTCGGTCTGGGATCGATCCCCATCGGTGGGCCCATTGGGCTGTTTGATGTTCCAACCAATGCGCTGGCATATTGAAGACAGCGGTATGTGCTATCCTGTCTGTGGGATGGTGCATATATATGATTCCTTGCCACTAATGGAAGAATGTAGCGGGTTTCCTCTCCAAGACTATATATCAGAAATCCCAAATGTTTGTCATCCAATAGCCGATGGTTGGTAAATCAATGTGCTCTAGTGGTGTCGTTAAACAAACAATTATTTTTTTCTTCAACAAAACAAAGTTAAACTTTTAACTTTTTGAAAAGCTGGCACAACCAGCTTTCTAACGAGTAGGCCTTGAAGAAAAAAAAGATGTCACATTTTCTCTTCTACACGATCATTGTTTTCCCTCGTCATGGAAGCCTTGTCATCTTTCGAAGCGTGCCTTGTGGAATAAGCTTAATTGAAAGCTAACAAGATTACTGGTGAGGTACATGATACGCCTGTCAGACAAATTATAATTGTATGTGACACATCACCATCCCAAGTTGTTCCTACATGTGAGAGATATCCTTCAGCACGAAAATAATTGGAATCATTAACTGGAAACAGTTCATATTATCTACCTGATCTACACGGATATGCTTCAGTCATCTAGAAGAGCGCAGTCTGGATTATACACCAGTTTTTCTAAGGCTTATTGCTTTTATACTCAGGGTCTCGATTTAGCGGCATATAAAGCCGAGTTTATTGCCCATCTGCAAGTAGATTAGGGAGAAACTGAAGGTCAAACCCCCATAATCTACTTGCAGACGAGCAAAGTCTGTTTTATAGCATTGTATATAGTTTTATAGTATTGTATATAGTTTTATAATAATGTATATAGTTAAACTCCTCTAAACCGGACACCTCCTCTAAACCGGACACACCGAGGCAAAAGCTCCGGGTATCCGGTTTAGAAATTTTCTCTTACGTACATATATTTAAAATGGGCCGCAAAAACGTGCGGTTTGGGAGAATTCCGGTTTGCAGAGGGTCTGGTTTTGAGAAGGTTTTCTGTAACTGTATACTGATCGCCGTTAGACCAGCTTAGTTAAAAGTTACAGTTTGTTTGGTTTTACGACATCACTAGAGCACATTGATTTATTAATAGTCGGCTATTGGATGTCGAACATTTGTAAATCTGACATATAGTTTTAGAGAGGAAACCCGCTACATGTTTCAGTTAGTAGCAAGGTATCTTTTATATGGATCAGCCGATAGATAGGATATCACATACCACGGCCTTTGATATACCAGTCGTAGTGCACTGGCTGGAACGAGAAATAGCTCAGTGAACTCACAGACGGGGATCGATTCTAGTCACATCGTGCATCAAGCGAGCGCTTTACCACTGAGCTACGTCTCGCCCCCGGTGGTGTAGTGGTTACGCTATATAGCTCTGGTAGGTACTGGGTTCGCATCCCGGTACAGGCTCCCGACCAGGGTGCGTTTTAAAAGTTCAACGAGTAGGCGTGAGACCGCTAACCACTAACACCCCTCAAAAGAAAAAACAAACAAAAACAGCCCAGATAGTTAGATAAGAGCCGTGGTATGTACTGTCCTGTCTGTGGGAAAGTCAGATAAGAAGATCCCTTGCTAATGGCTAAATATAGCGGGATTTCTACGAAGACAACGTGTACGAATTACTAAATATATGACATCGAGAAGCCGATTGGTTAATTAATCAGTGTGCCCTAGTGGTGTTGTTAAACATTAATTTTAACGTGCTTGTATAACACGTTTAGTAACAACCAGTAATTATTGTAAACGTAATAGCACGAGGTAAAAACAGCATTTGTTCCACGTCATTAGTAACGCAAAGTTACAAGAAACACGATATACTAATCAAGTCACGAAAACTAATAATGATAATTGACGTGTATAGAAAACTGGACATTCGGCGAAATGACAGGTAGGCCTCAGTGGCGGATCCAGAAAATCCATTTACGGAGGGGGGGGGGGGGGGGGCAGTGACATGAGTTGGAATGCCAAGGGAACTTTGAGGGAGGTTTGGAGGGGATCGTAAAAAAAAGAAAGAAAATTAATATATAATAAAATTATAACTAACGCAAAATTATGGGGGGGGGGGGGCGGGCCCCTGGGGCTCCTCCCTAGATCCGCCTCTGAGCCTACTACGTGTCAAAACGGTCGGTAAATTAAAACATGTGCGATTCGTAAAATAGACGCAATATACAGTCCAATCCATTGTATACAGTGAAACCTCTCAAAACCGGACCCTTTGTAAACCGGAATTCCTTTTTTAAAAACCAGTACAGAACTTAACCTCTCTAAACTGGATCCCTCTTAAAACCGGACATTTTTATTACCAAGGGTTAGAGGGGTTTCACTGTATATGTATAATATATTGGTATTCATTTAGATAGTGTTTTCATCATCCATAAAAGTGTCCCGTGGTATGTGCTGTCCTGTATGTGGGAAATGCATATACAAGTTTGTTTTGTTTAACGACACTACTAGAGCACATTGATTTATTAATCATCGACTGTTGGATGTCAAACATATTATGGTTATTTTGGCAGTCACAGAGATGAAACTCACTACATCTTTCCTAATACAGCAAGGGATCTTTTATATGCACCATCCCACAGGCAGGATAGCACATACCACGGCCTTTGATATACTAGTCGTGGTGCACTGGCTAGAGTGAGAAATAGCCCAATGGGCCCACCGAGCATATAAAAGATGCTTTGTTGTAGGAATAGTCTGTATGGTGACAGCTCTCCCTCTTCCCTTCGCCCTCCCCATAAATTTTCGGCTTTGTTCTGCGAAAAAAAAACCCCAAAACCCCGGCGTATGCCGCGACGCTCTGTCTGCCGAATGGCAATGGCCATTCCGCCTACGCAGGATTTTCATTTTTTATTTATTTGTTTATTTACTACAGCAAATTGCTCACAGGTATGTAGCCTACATTCGATTTACCTTGCTTCAATATTACAAGTCGACATGCAATTCAATATGCAGTATGTTAATAATAAAAGTATAACAGTACATGCGCATCTTAGAAAAAGCATACTTAGGACGGACACAGTTTTTTGTGTGTAAGAAATTAAGGATAGAAAGTTTGTTTTGTTTAACGACACCACTGGAGCACATTGATTAACTAATCATCGGCTAATGGATGTCAAACGTTTGATAATTCTGCCACGTAGTCATCAAACAAAACCCGCTATATGTTTCCCAATACGGCAAGGGATCTTATATATACACTTTCCCCACAGACAGGACAGCACATACCACGACCTTTGAAGGAGAAATAGCTTAATATATATTTAAATTCGTCAACCTTTCACTGAAGTCCATTTGCAATAAGATGGAACCGATGTATTGGCATGAACCTCTACAACGAATAAAGTAAGAATTCATAAAAAAACATTATTATAAAACCATATCAAATCGCATAACAATTAAAACAACAACAACAACAATAAAACAATCAATGTAAATATGTTTAAAAAAAAATTATCATCAGATTGCCTGTTAATTGATACATGTATAAACGCTATTGATATGATGAAACAGCAAAATTCTGCCTTTGCATTATCAAGTGCTAATAACAACTAATGCAGGTGAAACTGCATATCATGGCTGTTCCAGCAGTTTGTCTTCTCCCCCGTATTAAAATGAGCTTTAGTCTATAGAATTTGCTAGTATTTCGTTAAGATTAAAAAAAATTTTACATACGATTTTATTTGTTTTTGTAAAAAAGAATGTTAGAGAGCTGTTATGGGTTTAAAACTTAATAACATGTTTTTATACAAGTTTTAGCATTATTTTATATATAGTCATAAGGCACTTCATCATTTCTCTTTTGACAAAAAAACGGACCATAAGTACAATGTTGTGTACTAAAAGTCATACAGTACAGTAATGGTAGTATGTATTCCAATATTTTATGATTCGTCATTATTTTAGGATTGTGTATTGATGTCACCGAGACGAAGACTAATGACTGTGTGTTGTGCGTCACGCACCTGTTCCAAATCAATGTTTCGTCTTGACACGACCGTCATAAAGGAACGTTTTTAACATACTCTCGCAGGGGTTCAACATGACATAGCCACTTCGAGATTATTAGATTAATTTATCATCGGTTATTGATTGTCAGACATTTGCAAATCTGACATATAGTCTTAGAGATGAAACCCGCTACATTTTCCCTAATTCAGCCAGGGATCGTTTATGTGCATTTTCCCCCAGACAGGAAAGCACATACCACGGCCTTTGACCAATTGTGGTGCACTGGTTGGAACGAAAGGGGGAAAAAAAACCAATCAGTTGAATGGATTCACCAAGGTGGTTCGATCCTGCGACGCAAGCACCTCAAGCGAGCAATCAATCGACTGAGTTAAAACCCACTCAGATCTAGTTTACTACCATGGTGATAAGCTAAATTTCCTTTCTGAACAAAAGCAAATGTTGGCAAAGTTTATAGACCACCACCTCCACATTATTAACACGCCACATCCATCACCATGGTCATCATCATCATCATCATCATCATCATCATCATCATCACCACCACCAAAACCACTACCATTATGAACATCAGCACCATCACCACCATCATCATATGATCATAGCCATCCCCATAACCACCACCATTATTATAACAACCACAACCACTTCCACCACCACCATGATTATCATTATCACCACCAGATGCTTGTTGATCCACAGACATCATCTACGCTAGTGAAATATGTGATAAGACAGTGTAAGTGAAAGGGAATCGGTGAATGAAATATGATAAACATGATCATTTAAAGGGATTCCATGAATCATATATGATAACAGTGTAATTTTAAAGGGCGATAATCAATGAAATAAAAAAGTAAAGTTTGTTTTGTTTAACGACGCCTCTAGAGCACATTGATTTTTATCTTATCATCGGCTATTGACGTCAAACGTATGGCCATTCTGACATATTTCTTTAGAGGAAACCCGCTGCCGCCACATAGGCTACTCTTTCCGATAAGCAGCAAGGGGTCTTTTATGTGCACTTTCCCACAGGCAGGACAGCACATACCACAACCTTTGATGAACCAGTTTTGGATCACTGGTTGGAACGGAAAATAGTAAATGAAATATGATAAACTGTATTTTAAGGGGATTCAATGAATGAAATATGATAAGTGTGCTTTTGAAGGGAATCAATGAATCAAATGTGATAACAGTGTACTTTTGAAGGGAATCAATAAATCAAATGTGATAACAGTGTAATTTAAAGGAAGTTAATGAATCAAATATGGTGAACACTATAAATTAAGGGAATCAATGAATCAAATGTGATAACAGTGTAATTTTGAAGGGTATCAACGAATGAAATGTGATAAACAGTATAATTTAAAGGGAGTCAATAAATAAAAAATTATAACAGTGGAATTACTAAGAGAGTCAATAAACCATATATGATACATATGATAACAGTTCTTAAGCGTACGAGACGGGGGTGGGGTGGGTGTGTGGTGTGGTGGGCAGGGGAAACTGCCCCCCACCCCCCCCAACCCCCCACCCCCCCAGTGCTGGAGCAAAACCTCAAATCAGAAAAACAAATTATACAAATATTCGGGCAAAATGTGCTAACCAGATACCTTTTTACCATGTATTTCATTAGTGTTCGATATTCGACTTGAAAATGGTATTCGAATGTCTTTCTTTCGATGGAAATGACTCAAAACAACTGACTCATTAAACGAACGGGTTCCTTTTGGTTTGAATGTGTAATATACTTTTAATATCCCCCCCCCCCCCCCAAAAAAAAAAAAAAAAAAAAAAAAAAAAAAAAGAAGAAGAAGAAAAAGCAAGTTAATACAGAAAACAAATAAAAATCATAATTCAGTAGTGACTGGTACCTGGCATCAGACTAGAGTTATCCACCCATTGTTACTCAAAATACGGAAACGAATGCGAGAAAATATAGTTTTCTTGTTATGTGATTAATGGCTGGGGAGCTGCTTTGTATGCTGAATTGTTACACTGGGTTTGACAGGGAAGAGGATGCAGTTAGTGAATATGTGCACTTGGTTTACACTGAATACTGCATACTGCCCCCCACAGCACTTTGAAGTCATGCAACATTTGTATAAACTGCACAGAAATGGGTGTGATTCGGTCCCTTAGCCCACGTGTGTTTCTTTACATTGATATAACGTGAAAAAGAGATGGACAACAGGGGTCGTCCTTTTGAGTGTCCACTGACCCCAGCCAGGTAAGGTTTCTTGTGAAATGCTAATGGCCTGGTGAAATCAATAAAAGTGCTACAGCCACTGGGGTTATATGAGAAAACATAGTGTAATTAATTGTGGTCTGAGGCCTGATATAGTGGGATGTTTGACACAGGGTGACACACTTTGATACTTAATTGTCGGGTAACTATGACAGTTACAGGACTGACAATGTACATGCTAATTGTCAAGATAGGTAGAAATCTGAAACTAATCAGTTTGAATGGTGATTTTTTTTTTTTTTTTAAATTAATTAAATTTAATTATATTTATATTTTAAAATTTGTAATTTCACAAATTTTGACATGATTTTTGCCTTCATTGTACCCCTATTAGGTACATTCTTTTCAATCAGAATGTATTTTTTAAGTGTTTTTTTTAAAGGGACATACCCTAGTTTTTAAACACTAACGCATATTTTTGACTATTAGAGCCCTTATTTGATAACTTAAATCATACTTTACTTAGATTTTATTGCTTAGATTATCCATTTCCGTACATTCGAAGTGTTTTTGGTCATCCTGGTGTTTTTAATATCACAAAATACCTTTCTCATATTTTTAAAAACGCACGTGCGTCTGAGAAGTAACAGTTATGAAGTCGAGTTTTAGTCTATTTTTAGAGGGTATTGCACCATTTCAAAGTCTCAGACTCATGTTTCACTCAATTGTAACTTTATCCAAATGAGTTACAGCTTTGTAGATTAACTAAACTTAGTGTTAATTTTCACGGGTTGAAACTAAGGTCTGTGCCTTTAACAATATTGCATTACATAAAAACAGCATACCTTTAACTTTAAACACGCTAGCATTACTTCTATATATATATACATATCGACGAGAAATGATATATTTGGCAACAGAAATGTTTTGGAATCGTTTAAATTCCATCCAGAATTAATTGTAAAGTTTTTGAAACACTTTGACTTCTATATAGTTTTAAAATATACTTACCTTGATTTTATGTATTATATTATACTTTTCCCCCACAGCTCCTTACACTGTGGTTTTAAATGCATATATATAAATAATATTTCCATAGACTTACCATTTGTGACACCCAATAGCCGATATGTATTTTTGTGCTGGGGTGTCGTTAAACGAACATTCATTCATTCATTCATTCTATATTTTTCTATATTTTTTCTTCTTCAATTTTCAATATTTTGTTAGATACAATTTAAAGCCGCACACCCTAGTTCCATCCAGCGAAAATAAATTATAATTTGGTTAATCTACAAACCTGTAACACACTTAGATCACGTTTTTATGAAATGGAGTGAAAAAGCAAGTTTTATATCGATAAATACCATGGGAATCCCCATGTCCCAATTGCTTGAAATAATTTTGAAAGTTTGTATTCTGATGTCACCGGTAGATGTCGCTCGAAACACAACAATGCCTACGTCACGACAAATTTCACAGACTTGGGGTGCGTTCTTTTCACCTCTCCTGTCCTGGACATGTTCCAAATGTTCTGTCCTGGTTGTATCCCCTCTCCAGATATCGTAGGACTTAGCAAAATTATTGGTTTTAAGGGTTTGTAACGTTTTGTATTGAGATACTTACTTGTCTGAACTTTATTGTTACTGAAAATATTCACGACCTGTGAAGAAAAATCTCACAAATGAACAACAACACATCGGATGTTGATTGCGCGAACCGTGCACGAGAAAACAAACCGAACCAAAATGATAACGGTCACGTGGTATACCCACGTCTGTGACATTGAAATGGAAATATCCCCTCTAAAAATAGATTAGACGTTGTCTGCTCAACGTTTTTTTCTCAGACGCGCGTGAGTTTTTCAGAAATACGAAAAATGCATTTTGTGGTATTACAAACACCAGGATTACCAGGATTACCAAAAAAACACTTCAGGTGAATGGAAATATATATTCTAAATAATAAACGGTAAGCAAAGTGCAAATTTATTTGTGAAAAAATGGGTTTAATAGCGAAAAACAACGCCGTAATGGTTAACAACTAGCCGTAACTAGGGTGTGTCCCATTAATACATAATAGGATTCATCTCCAATATCCGTATTAGTATATCGTGTTTTCATTCGAATTATTAAACCATTTACCTGTTTGCTGTTTTAATCTTAAATTTCACGTAGGCAGTTTAGTTTAAAAGTATCTATTTTGGTACGACAATCGTGTCAAATCAGGCCATCTGACAGAGTTTTTCATGGAGGCGTTTCAGAAAAAAACCCTATTACAAAACGGGTCACGGTTTTTTAAATTAACTATCGGACATATTGATATATACGCTATTTCCTTCTATACATCTAATAAAAATGTGTCTTTTCTGGTGCTGTTTAAGGTTGTTTCTTGTCCATGAAAATTGAAGGTGAAAGGAAAACAAAGTCTGTATTTTGTGTATTGTTGTAATCGACGATGTAAAGACTTCTTGTTACTGCATTTTATAGAAATCTAGTTCAAGCTGAATATTAATATATACTTATTGATTTATTTTATACGATGGCCAATGTCAGGATATTTTTCAAAGGTACGTCAGTGGAGGAAAAACAATATGAGCTAGAGGGTTGGGTTGTTGTTATTGTTTTTGTTTTTTTTGTTAAAGGCACTAGCCCATTCGGCTACTGGCTTTTCATTTGTCACTAGCCCTGTGTTAAATAGGACTAGCCCCAGGCGTCGGGCTAGCGGATTTGTCGAATAGCGAATAGGTTTCGAAGTTTAATTTCGTTTTGAATAATGTATAAAACTGGCCCAAGAAAAGTTTTATATTATCGGAAAACTTACTGCTGTATGAATTTATCGCAGAGATTTAACATCGACATATTGATTAAAAGGACATTCCTGAGTTTGCTGCATTGTAAGATGTTTCCGACTAATAAAATATTTCTACGATTAAACTTACATATTAAATATATTTTCTTGTTTAGAATATCTGTGTCTCTATATTCAATGTGTTTCTGGCCATCTTAATATTTGTAAGAAGCCCAAACTGGATTTTGTCTTCAAATAATTTCGAAAAAAATATATTTTAGGAAATAAGATGAAATTGAACCTAGTACAAATATTAGAACGATCAGAAACACGTTTAATATACAGCCACTAATATTTTATGCAGAAAAATATATTTAATATGTAATTACAATCGTTAAAAAGTTTCTGTTAGTCGATAACATCTTAAAAATTGCAACAAACTCAGGAATGTCCCTTTAATGTAGATGAACCTCATGTTATAAAAAAAACCTGTTTATGAATCGGAGCCACCCACATGACATCACTCCTAACACTATACTTTGTGCACCACGACTGGTATATCAAAGGCCGTTGTATGTGTCAACCTTTCTATGGGATGGTGCGTATAAAAGATCCGTTGCTGCATTAGAAAAGATGTAGCGGGTTTCCTCTGATGACTACGTGTCAGAATTACCAAATGTTTGACATTCAATAGCCGACGGTTAATTAATCAATGTGCTCTAGTGGTGTCTTTAAACAAAACGAACTTCTTCTTCTCTATGCTTTATGTTCCCTACTGAACGCATGAGGCAAGTGGCATGCAGGACCGATCTCATGATTAAAACAAACCGCATTGTTCATTTCATTTACCGTCATTTTCCCCATCCAACCTAAGCACTCCAGATATTCGAATACTTGAAAACTCTATTCGAATATTTCGAATACCAAATTAGCGAGCGAATATTCGAATATTCGGACTGAACACTAATTTCCATCATTATACCCTCAATATTAGTTGTAAACCCTGTAAAAATGCGTGATGATTAGTTTGCAACCCTATATGACTGTTCGGTAGTAATGCTAATATGTTGTATCAAAATTCGGGCATTTTCGTTTAATTCGGGCAAAAACCAGCCTGCCCCCCTCCCCCTCCCGACACCTACAAAAGTGGAAGACCGTACCTTATGTCACAGTGTAATTTTGAAAGGAGTCTGTGAGTCAAATGATAAACAGTATAATTTATACCAAACCAATGAATCAACTGTGATAAACAGTGTAATTAATTTAAAGGGAGTTAATGAATCAAATATGATAAACAGTGTAATTTAAAGGTAGTCAGTTTTTCAAATATGATAAACAGTATAATTAAAAGGGAGTCAATAAATCAAATATGATAAACAGTGTCACGGGGGTCCTATAATACCCGTAACTGAATAAAACACGATTATCCAAATATCTCTCCTAACTGTATATCTATTAGATCTCTCTGTATCGGGCAGTGTGTACCCGAGTAGCTCGGCTCTAGGTATAAACAGAGATAAGATCTTATGTAAAGTATATGTAATATAGCATGTTTAGTTCACTAGAAAACACAACAAAACACAATACACTTTGGAATCTGTATTAACCTTAAACTGACAAATATAATTGCCGCAGTTAATTAATTAACAACAACAATAATAATAATAACAACCCAGAACTAATCACTTAATTAGTTAATCCCTAGGTGTCTAGTTTACACAATATTCTAATCACTTCACCGTGATACAACACACACACGTGTGGTAATTGAGAAACGCTTCCAGGGGAACTTAATTAATAAAGGAATTACAACTCTATTCCTAACTGGTTAATTTTTAATTAACTCTTAACTACTCATTCAGTAACCTTGTAATACAGAATTAATACTGGTACCTATCACAATAAAGACAATAACCTACAGTTTACCTAGGCCCTCTAGGATGACTGGATAATCTTTATATATATTTAGACCAGTGAGCCTACAGTATACTGCGTCAGATGACCGGCAGCACCGTCTAAATAATATTGGTATAATACAGTATTAAAATATTTAAAGTCACATCAATCACATCAAGGTTATACAACAGAGCAGAAATAAAATATTTACCAGTCCGGACGGACAACGTTCCCCCTGGAAGCCTTCTTATGTTTCTCCCCGATATCTCTAAAATCCTATCTATTTATTAAAAAATCTGAGAGACAGCGAATATCGCCTGGGGGCACAACGCGGCACCTCACCTATCATGTGAATTTGCCCCAACTCCCAGAGACGATATTTTTCCTTAGATGGCCAGACTTACTGTCGCCTAGTTCGCCAAAAATCACGGTCGTAAGACCGCACTATCGTAGGTATTACGTAACTACTGGCCACATGGCCTCCACACCTGGTCTAAGTGTGTAATAGGGGGGGTACGGTCGCGCGGAGGTATTACGTAACAAGGTGCCCACCTAGTCTAAGTGCATATTGGGAACAGCTCGACCACCGTCGCGCGGTGGTATTACGTAACCACGCTGCACACAGCCCTCTAAAACAATTAACATCGCCACAGGCGAAAAAAAAAAAGAGCATGTTCCGTCACAAACAGTATAATTAAAAGTGAGTAAATAAATAAAGTATGATAAACAGTATAATTCAACATGAGTCAATAAATCAATATGGTAAACAGTATAATTTAAAGTGAGTCAATAAATAAAATGTGATAAACAGTGTCATTTTAAACGGGTGAATGTGTCAAATATATGATAAACAATTGAATTTACAAAGGGTGAAAAAGTGAAATATGTGAAAAAACACATTGCACCGTACATTTTAACCTCATATCTACTGAGAAAAAGGGGAAAAATAAACTTACAACATGGTTTTTATTAGCAACCCTCATGTTTTCAAAAAATCAGTCACATTAAACATATTTGTTCTTTGGACTAGCTCAGTCAGTTGAAAGAAAGAAATGGTTTATTTAACGACGCACTCAACACATTTTATTTACGGTTATATGGCGTCGGACATATGGTTAAGGACCACACAAATATTGAGAGCGGAAACCAGCTGTCGCCACTTCATGGGCTACTCTTTTCGATTAGCAGCAAGGGATCTTTTATATGCATCATCCCATAGACAGGATAGCACATACCACGGCCTTTGATGTACCATTCGTGGTGCACTGGCTAGAGCGAGAAATAGCCCAATGGGCCCACTGACGGGGATCGACCCCAAACCGACCGCGCATCAAGCGAGCATTTACCTCTGAGCTACGTCTTGGCCCAGTCGGTTGAGTGCTCGCTTCAGGTGCTTGCGTCGCAGGACCCATTCAACTGTTTAATTTTTTTCTCGTTCCAACCAGTACACCACAACTGGTTAAAAAAAGGAAGGAAATGTTTAATTTAACGACGCACTCAACACATTTTATTTACGGTTATATGGCGTCTGGCATATGGTTAAGGACCATACAGATAATGAGGGAGGAAAGCCGCTTTCGCCACTTCATGGGCTGCTCTTTTCGATTAGCAGCAAGGGATCTTTTATATGTACCATCCCATAGACAGGATAGCACATACCACGGCCTTTGATGTACCAGTCGTGGTGCACTGGCTAGAGCGAGAAATAGCCCAATGGGCCCACTGACGGGGATCGATCCCAAACCGAACGCTCATCAAGCGAACGCTTTACCACTGGGCTACGTCTCGCCCCACAACTGATCAAAGGCAGTGGTATGTGCTTTCCTATCTGTGGGAAAGTGCATATAAAAGATCCCTTGCTGCATTAGAAAAAATGTTGCATGTTTTTTCTGACTACGTGTTGGAATTACCAAATGTTTGATATCCAATAGCCAATGTGCTCTAGTGGTGTCGTTAAACAAAACAAACCTGATACAACCTACACTGGAATGAATAACAGGTGAACACTAAACAAAAGTATATTAAGTTATTGACAATAAAAGATGCAGAAAGAAACACTGTTATTCACTGCTAGTAATTTAGTACAATGCATCCCAAATGGTTAACCTAGATTTGCCAGCTTAGTTAGTTCATACCTACCGACGTATCTGAATAACAGGTGAACACTAAACAAAAGTATATTAAGTTATTGACAATAAAAGATGCAGAAAGAAACACTGTTATTCACTGCTAGTAATTTAGTACAATGCATCCCAAATGGTTAACCTAGATTTGCCAGCTTAGTTAGTTCATACCTACCGACGTATCACGAAACCTAACGTGACATATTAACATTAATGTTCAAGCACGCTAAATTAAAACTGCACTATAAATAGTAAATCGTAAAAAGTACAAACAGGTCAATTGATCTGTTACTCCAGGCACGTTGGAAGAAAGAAGACATAAGTTGGGTGAGTGGGGCTGACTGAGAGCGAGGGGGCAGAGAAAAGTTTCTCGTGGTTTCGGAGTATGCTTCCCCGTAAAATGTTGAAAACTAAATGTCCCGAAATGCAATTTCCTGCATTCTACAAGTAAAATTGATCTCTGCCTTAAGATTTACTACGAATATATATATATATATTTGTATTCCGATCTCTGTTTCGCGGTGCTTGTACTCTAATCTATTAACACAGCGTGATTTACGAATGTTAATGAAGTAACAGAAGTCTCAAGTTGGTGTTGTAGTTTCTTGTAATTTTACTTTCCAAACATGAAACATTATTAACAAATTAACAACATGGTGATACAGATAAAATATATAAGTCAGAGCTCTTGGGTGAATGACACACAGGTCTCCCGACAGAGTTGACATTGCGACTGAGACCGCAAGGGTCTCCCCTTGGATCCCACCTTCCCAGTCTATCTATATATTTCTCTCTCTTTTTTTTCTCTTTTTTTTTATAAGACTTTGCTAAAATGGTTACGTCTTAATGTTCCATGGGTATTTATTTCCCGTCAGTAGCTTTTCCCTAGGCACATACCCAGAGTTAGGCCTCTCTGTGAATTGTGTCACATGATAAGTTATAATAGTTAACTGCCGACATAAGAAGTAATACTTAATTGTTGGCAGACCGTGTATTAGCTAGTGGCATCAATTAAAAGTTCGCAGTGTCTTGATTGCAGTGATTTAGTTTCAAACTAATTGTCTCATTGCTTGCCCCTAAGGAACTAAAGTCTAAGTTATTGCATAATCGACAGATGACACCCTAACAATTAAATGAATCGTATATGAACGCTAGAAATATATACGTACATTTGAATATAGTTGTAAATCTTCCACTATGATACTATTATTCCTTCCTTTTTTTTGTTTTTCGCGCCCTGTGCTATATGCAACACAAAGGCCTGTGCGTATAAAACGTTAAATTCTAGACTCACATCTCTAATGACGTCACACGTATACAGTTAAAATTTGTTTTGTTTACCGACACCATTAGAGCACAATGATCAATTAATCATCGGCTATTGGATGTCCAAAATTTGGTAATTTTTACTGATAGTCATAGAGAGGAAATCTGCTACATTTTTTCCATTAGCAGCAAGGGATCTTTTATATGTACGATCCCACAGACAGGAAGGCAAATAACACGTTGCATTGGTTCACCGATGTAGTTCGATCCTGCGACGGAAACACCTCAGGCGAGCGCTCAAGTTACTGAGCTAAATCCCGACCCTTGAGTACACTGACCATATATAGTTTTTGAGTCTTGAGTCTAGACTCTGGAAGTTTTATAAGAACGGGGTAAAGTAAAAGTGACTGGGCGATCGCCTCAAGTACGGTGAGTCGTTATGTCTTTATCTGTATTAATCCTTATTTATATATCAGTATTAATCATTATTTATACTTACGTCATTATCCATATTACGCTTGGTCTGGGATCGATCCCCATCGGTGGGCTCATTTAGGCTATTTCTCGTTCCAGCCAGTGCACCACGACTGGTATATCAAAGGCCATGGTATGTGCTATCCTGTCTGTGTGATACTGTGTTATGGTGCATACAAAAGATCCCTTGCTACTAATGAAAACACGTAGCGGGTTTCCTGTCTAAGACTAAATGTCAAATTTTTTGACATCCAATAGCCGATGATTAATAATTCAATGTGCTCTAGTGCTGTCGTTAAACAAAACAAACTTCTTCTTTTATTGATATTAATGTATTGTATATGTATTTGGCTCATTATTAATGTTAATCGTTAATAATGTTTATGTCGTTATCTTCACACTGTTTTATTCGGATTTACAACTGTTTTCTTCAAATTTACATATATTTTCTTCAGACTTACAACTGTTTTCATCAGATTTACAACTGTTTTCATCAGATTTACAATTGTTTTTATTCAGATTTACAACTGTTTTATTCGGATTTACAACTGTTTTCATCAGATTTACAACTGTTTTTATTCAGATTTACAACTGTTTTCTTCGGACTTACAACTGTTTTGATTCAGATTTACAACTGTTTTGATTCAGATTTACAACTGTTTTATTCAGATTTACAACTGTTTTCATCAGATTTACATATATTTTCTTCAGATTTACAACTGGTTTTATTCAGATTTATAACTGTTTTATTCAGATTTACAACTGTTTTTTTCAGACTTACAGCTGTTTTTTATTCAGATATACAACTGTTTTATTTAGATTTAAAACCGTTTTCTTCAGATTTACAACTGTTTTCTTCAGATTTACATACGTTTTTGTCAAATTTACAACCTTTTTTCTTCAGATTTACAACTGTTTTTCTTCAGATTTACAACTGTTTTATTCAAATTTACAACTGTTTTCTTCAGACTTACAACTGTTTTTATTCAGATATACAACTGTTTTATTTAGATTTAAAACTGTTTTATTCAGATTTACAACTGTTTTCTTCAGATTTACATATATTGTTGTCAGATTTACAACCTTTTTTCTTCAGATTTTCAACTGTTTTCTTCAAATTTACAACTGTTTTTATTTAGATTTACAACTGTTTTATTAAGATTTACAACGATTTTCTTCAGATTTACAACGGTTTTCTTCAGATTTACATCTATTTTATTCAGATTTATAAGAGTTTTCTTTGGATTTACAACGGTTTTCTTCCATTTTATGTTTTATTCAGATGTAGAACTATTTTCAGAATGTAGAAAAAACGATACATGTAAAAACAGCATACGCAAAAACGGGATTGATAAAAAAGGCACGAACATAAATAAGGCAATATATATATATACTTTTTATTAATCACAATAATTTATCTAGATTTACCTATCTATTATCAAAGCCGTATTCATCTACCCAGCACCACGGATAAATACGGATTAAGTCTTCTTCCAATAAATTAAATGAAAAACAAAATCAATAAATAAAAAACAAGAAGCATTATCAAAGCAACGGTTAAACAATTGTCAGGGTCAAATGTCATATATCCAATCAAATGATTCCCTGGTTTCGACCACAAACAGAAATAACACGCATTTTTAGAGTACAGTATGTTTGAGAGTACTGCTAAAGCAATACAATGTCATATTCCCTAACCAGAGCCCAACAAACTGTCGTATCTCTTAAGTTCATGGACCAAAACAAAGAAGAAGAAAAAAAGAAGAAGATAAATCACCATGAAAATCAGTCTTGATCTATAACAGTACATGATTAAGCAATAACACAAGTTTCAGCTCAATATCTTGAAGCATTGCTAAAAACAGATCCGAAAAACTGTATGTAGGATAGACGGACAGACAGACAGACAGACAGATAGAATGAATGAATGAATGTTTCACGACACCCCAGCACGAAAAATACATCGGCTATTGGGTGTCAAACTATGGTAATGGAAACAAACAATTCATACGGTGGGTAGACAGAATGTCAATGGATAAAAGGTCAGCGGTCAAAATCTAAATGGATAAAATGTCAATGGTTAATATGTCAACGGACAAAATACCAGTGTCAACCATTAATGTGGTATCTGGGTCAAAATGTTAATCTGTGTGTGTGTCTGTGTGTGTCTGTGTGTGTATGTATGTGTGTGTGTGTCTGTGTGTGTTTCTGTGTGTGTGTGTGTGTGTGTTTCTCTGTGTGTGTGTGTGTCTGTGTGTGTGTGTCTGTGTATGTGTCTGTGCCTGTGTCTGTGTCTGTGTGTGTGTCTTTGTCTGTGTGTCAGTGTCTGTGTGTGTCTGTCTGTCTCTGTGTGTCTGTGTCCGTGTGTGTTTGTGTGTGTGTGTGTGTGCGTGTGTGTATGTGCGTGCGTGCGTATTATGAGAGAGAGAGAGAGAGAGAGAGAGAGTGAGAGAGAGAGAGAGAGAGAGAGAGAGAGAGAGAGAGAGAGAGAGAGAGAGAGAGAGGATTATGTACATTCAAGTTTGTTTTGTTCAACGACAGAACTTGAGGTCATTTATTTAGTAATCATTGGCTATCGGACAGTTTTCACATACAGTCTTAATACAGAAACCGGCTTCATTGTTTCACTAGTAGCAAAGGATCTTTTATGTGCACCATCCCACATACAGGATAGCACATACCACGGCCTTTGCTATACCAGTCGTAGTGCACTGGCTGGAACGAGAAATAGTCCAAGGATCCCAACGACAGGGATCGATCCATACCGACCGCGCATCAGGAGAGCGCTTTATATATGTACATTAAATGCTGAATATACAAATTACTTGATATTGGCGTGTTTACTTTTCCAGTAATTCAAATTAATTTCATAAATAACAATTTGAAAAAGATTATTTGTTAGCTTTTAGCTAAGAACTTTAAAAATACTAGTACTATTTTGTTTTCAACAAATAAACGTAACATTTTTAGCTAAAACATTAAAGAAATCAATACCATTATTTTCACCTGGTGTTCTTACAATTTATTACACACCAGAACAATCACTCAATATCTAACTAGTGTAATATTGGCGTGACGTGAGCATGACGTAGATCTTTTGCTGATCCAATTCGTAGAAAAATAACGTTTATTAGGTCTCGACATATGCTTGCTTCTGCGAAGCAGCTTCTTTGCTATTGGTTTGTAATAAATAAAATACTAAACTAACTTGAAATGGACGTCAGCGTTCTCTCACTCATTCGCTCGTGAACAGTGTTGTTATCTAACTCGCTTTCGCTCGTCAGATACCAAAACTGCACTCATTTCATAAAAATGGTATGACAGGCAAGCTCGTTTAGTATTCTATATATACTCTTAAAAAAAAGTAGGGGAACCTGAAATGCTAATGTTATACGTTTTGACCACAGACATCCTAGTATAGAACGTTCAGGTCTGTTTATGAACACACCGAAACACATTCCATAGTTTGCACATGTATCACACAGTTGCCCCGTACACGTGCGTAGGGTGTCATTCTTGATTTTTGACAATTTCCAGGAAGGTTCATTAATCACCGTGGAACATTATTTCTGTCAATCCTTTTCATTCTGTTGATCATACAGTTGTTATTGTTTTGTTTCTAGTCATTTTTATTGTTTGAATTTGCGATTTACTGATAAAAAACCGTCAACTTTCAAATTTCACTTCTGACCCCAATCGTCCTTCAAGATCTTTAGTGGTCATAAAACCTACTGTAATATTGAACTAACGGTTGTAATGTTTACCCAACTAATTCACTATTATCATATAACCATCCCCACAGCTAATATACCTTACAATTTTGGCAGCTGTAAATTCTTATTAGAGTTCCCCTACTTTTTTGAAGAGTATATATATTTTATGGCTTTTGTTTTCGAATACGATTTTTATGTCAACGACATGAACATGAAGACATGAACAGTGGTTGATCCAGAAAATCTATTTATGGGGGGGGGGGGGGGGGGGGCAGTAACATGAGGTGGAATGCTAAGGGAACTTTGGGGAATGTTTTGAGGGAGATCGTAAAAAATTAAAATTAATATAATATATTAATTTTCATTTTTTATTATAATAAAATTATAACTATCGCAAAATTTGGATCTGATGAACTTACAAGTTTGGTTGTCAGCGAATGAGTGAGAGAACGTTGACGTCCATTCATTTCATTTCAACTTATTGTCGTTCTTATATATAGAATACTAAACGAGCTTGCCTGTCAAACCATTTTTATGAAACGAGTGAACAGGTTTGGTATCTGACTCGCTTTCGCTCGTCAGATACAAACACTGTTCACGAATTTCATAAAAATGGAAAGACAGGCAAGCTAGTTTAGTATTTTATTTATTACAAACCAACTGCAAACAATCGGCAACGCAGATGTAAGGCAATGTCGAGACTTACTACACGTTATTTTTGTACGAATTGGGTCAGCAAGTGATCTACGTTACGCTTGCGTCACGCCAATATTACACTAGTTAGATATTGAATGGTTGTTTTGACATGAACAATACCTTACACTGATGTGTAATAAATCCAATTAAGGTTCAAGCACGCTGTCCTGGGCATACACCTCAGCTATCTGTGAAGGAAGTTAGGCGCAATTTTGAACGGTCCGTCGAAAGATAAAAAGGGAGCTACGTATAGTTTTGGAATTTGCTATAATGTATAAACAATATATAAACGGAACGGGAACGGTAACTGTTTACGTGCCCATTTCCATAGGGGTTCAGGCACGCCAACCCCGGATTTGGTTACTACAATATATAAATGGGTATGGGAACTCTATTAACGTGCCCATATCCTTAAAGATTCAGGCACGCCGACCACGGATCCAGCCTCTGACATAGTCAGTGGGTGGTTCCAGGGCAGGAAGGGGTGAGGGGGGGGGGGGGTATATAAATGTTAACGTCCATTGACTCCAGCCTTTTATACTTTCTGAAAAGTACCACATGACGTCATAACAGCCAATCAGATTTTACCTTACGCTAGGAACAGATCTACCTTTACAAGATACATATCATTCCATTTAATAATTACGCTATGCACACAATAGCTCAATAAATAAAGTAATTGCTTTTTGGTCCAGCTTCCGTTTGCAATTTACAGTTTGTAAATGCACACTCTAAATCCTGAGAAACTTCAACTTTTATAAAGACGTCAGTTTAGCCCATAGCAAAAACATTGCTAACTTAAAATAATTAATACTGGAAATTCCTAAAGTGCATAAACATTAAGCCAGCATTTCCTCATTGCTTTTTCAGTCTAAAAGTAGCGTAAAACCATTTCACAGAAAAAAGCATTTAGAACATTCATCAAAACAACATTATTTACCTCGCAAATACATTGACTATCATTACACAATTGCTTTTATGGGGTCTAATTTCAATATAAAATAGTTTTAATGAAAAAACCTTTAGAATATTTATAAAAACGACATTATTTACCAGGCACAATAACAAGCTATGGCAAATACATGGGGAATTCACACTAATAATACACACAAATTCTAATGTGCCTAAACACGAGACTATCATCTAAATACACATTTGCGTTTTTGGTCTAATTTCAATATAAAATAGTTTTAATGAAAAAGCCTTTAGAATATTTATACAAATGTCTGACTTTAGCAACCTGTATGTGTAAACACGTTCTCATCCTATAAGGCTATAGTTCCTAAAAACATCAATATTACCTTAACCAGTTTTACTGTTATTAAATTAATGAAATGATTTGCTATAATGATTGTATAAACAAATATTAGGATACGTTTAACTAAGAAAATATGTTACTCGATCGTACATGTTTTGGAGGAAAATAAACTTTAATGAAGGGCAAGGTCGCTATCGGCAGCCATGTTAAAACAGTTAATCAAATGGAAATTTATCCCAAGTTTATTTATAAGTCCATGGGATATTTTGATTTATGAAAATTTTGACATCAATATCATTAATACATGTATATATAAAATTTAGTTTTTCTTTAATTTTATTTTAAATTATTAAGTTTAAATTCCATTAGTGTGTCAACTTTATGCAGAACGCACATTAAGGCAAAACTTTTCTTAATATGCGATTTGCTTCCCTATTTAGCAAATTTAAAATGGAGGGGATTTTTTTTTATATTGTTGTTGGAAGATTTATTTTGCTAATCAGGGGCGTAACGTGAGCTGGAACTGGGAGGGGGGGGGGGGGGTGGGGTGGGGTGTTCGAATATGAACCAAGTGGACCTTTTCTATTTTGGTTTTGCACCACCAGAAACTCCATATGTATAAACCTGTATGTTTTAGTTCTGAAAGCGGACCATTTGTTCGTCCGACCCCCCCCCCCCCCCCCCCCCAGCCTACGCCCCTGTTAATAATGATGCAAGTACTTCAATCGAGATTTAGTGAGTATGGTTGGTTATACATTTTTGGTTTGTGTATCCATTTGTTGCATTATTTCGGTTAAGAAACGTTTGAAACATGGTGTCACAAGTTTTTAACACCAGCTATATATATATATATATATATATATATATATATATATATACACACACACTGGTCATACGGATAAAGCAATAGCGGTTGGATAAAAATACTCTGTGGTTATGTCGCCAACTGGGAAAACGCGATAGGTAAGAGCAAATTGATAATTTACTATAGAGTTTAAACTTATTCTTTCAGCGTTTGCTGGTGATTTAAAAGTAAATATAGTTAAACAAGTGTGTAAAAGTTGGAAGTGATACCACTGATATTAAGTCCGCAAACAAATAATATATTTGCATAATGATATATTTTCAGTAAAATTCAAGTCCCCCCCCCCACCCCCCCCGCCATTTTCTTACATTTAAAGTCAAACAATGTAATACCTGCTATACAATTAAAATTAATAGTAGCATGGCACGCCCTATTACCGCGTGGCTTATCGGAAAATAGGATTCTTAACAAAAACATTTGTCTAACCTAACGGTTTGTTTTGCTGTTTTGTTATTCAACCTTTCATGCATATAGTGAAATAGAAAAATCCCACCCAGGTTATTAATTTCCAGTAAGAAACATGACCAGTTTTGATGCGGTGACGTACATACGCAAAGGGAAGGAACTCTCAGATACCGCGGGTGTTATGATTGTTTAGTATGGAGGCCCGTTATGGACAAAATGTAAATAAATGTTACCTTATTATTGAGCGTGAACAGCAAGCAGGTCCTAGTGTGAATATCACCAGAATGTGTCCGTTTAACGTCCTATTATCATGGTTAAAGGTACCTAAAACCAATAATTTAAACATTCTCGTTACATATAATCTGAACAAATCCTGGAATGCAAGATATTTTAAATTGAAACAAATCATAAACTTCAATATACAGAACAGTAACACTGTAGAAACTTGCTGAGTATATTATGCATGCAGTGAAGCACAGAAACGTGCTGTCCGCCCTTACAACCTTGGTATCACTGGAGAATATAAAACGTTTCTAGTGATCACCTATATCACATTGTACCCACTTGACATTCACAAGATTTACACATTCTCTGTGTGCAGGAAGAGAAAACGTTACAAATTTCGATTCCTCCAAATTGCTTTCAATGAGGTGGATGGTCCAGGCTGGGGTGGTGAAGGTAAGTTTTTGTGTTCTTTCCAATTATCATCTTTTCAGTGCTTTGTTTACTTTTATTTTATTTTATTTATTTATTGTTTAAATATTATTATCAGTACCCCTTATTATTTATAGTTGTGCTTATAATTAAAAAAAAAAAAAAATGTTTAAAGTGACAAATATTTTGACGATCTCGCTTATTCTCTACGTGATTCAGTCAACCAACAATGTGTGACGTTACAGTTTCGTGTTAATATTATGTGGCCTTTATGCGCCTCCATACAAGCCGTAACACGTCATTACACAAAATTTCGGCTGGTCAGCTGACAAACCCAAATAGCAGACGACAGGTCTGGGACACGTGAATAGTCGGAGAGTGGAAAGTGATGGCAGAAGGGTTCTCAAACAAGTGAACATTCCACAACTGTTTGGAGTCTCTTGGTGGCAAGCTTGTAGCGACCAGAGCGCCCATTGGTTCCGGATCCGTGTATTACAACTACAAGGGATTCCACAGTCTTGTACCCATGGCCCTTGTGGACAGTCAATACCGCTTCCTATATGTGGGAGTGGGTACAAATGGCGGGCAAGTATATTTTACCGAATTGCATTTAGTGTTGATTTGGTTTGTTTTACAAGGCAATGGTGTAATCGTTTCAACGCATATATGATTGACACTAACAATACTGTATTATGATAAACCAAATAACTTCGGTTGGGTCAAAGTTCGAGGTGCACCGAACTTTTGATAGAGAAGTGTGATGGTTGTAAAACAATAGTTTCATTTGGGCAAAAAATGTATGCAATTTTATTTCATCTAGTACCACTGTATCAAGTAGCCTTGTGCTTGAAACATGTATAGGGTACCTGTAAAAAGAAATCGAATTTTGTGCGGAACTAGGGCAGCCATAGACGCTACCCGTTATTTCAGAAATGAGCAGCTTGACCCCCAATTTTTCTGATTCATTTTAAGGGTGAGGGGTGGTAGTATTTATGTCCGTGGCGTTTATGTCGAATGATACACTGCAGGTAGGAGTTTTACCCACATGTGTTACTATTGTCGTCTATGGGATTTGATTTGGTAGTATACACCCTTCAGCAGCATGCGATCTCTCAATACCGCAGCGTTATTTATCCAACCGCTATCGCTTTATTCGTATGACCAGCGTGATATCACAATATTCGGACGTAAATTAAATTAAAATTTGTTTTATTTTTACTGGAGCACATTGATTTTTTAAATCTTATCATCGGCTATTGGACGTCAAACATATGGTCATTCTGACACTGTTTTTAGAGGAAACCCGCTATCGCCACATAGGCTAATCTTTTACGACAGGCAGCAAGGGATTTTTTTTTTTGCGCTTCCCACATACAGGATAGCACAAACCATGGCCTTAGTTGAACCAGTTATGGATCACTGATCGGTGCAAGTGCTTTACACCTACCCATTGAGCCTTGCAGAGCACTCATTCAGGGTTTGGAGTCGGTATCTGGATTAAAAATCCCATGCCTCGA
Organism: Gigantopelta aegis; assembly: GCF_016097555.1. Taxonomy (NCBI): domain Eukaryota; kingdom Metazoa; phylum Mollusca; class Gastropoda; order Neomphalida; family Peltospiridae; genus Gigantopelta; species Gigantopelta aegis. Next base: position 12,479,612 of record NC_054700.1, on the reverse strand, counting down.
CTGGAATCCGAACCCAGTACCTACCAGCGGACGTAGAAAGAACCACACTTGCTACGTCCCTTCGGACACATTGGGCCCATTTTGACAGTGTATTTATGCTGTTAATTCCATCGTGAAAACCCCCACCAAGATATAACTTTGTACAGTGTAGCTGTACTTTTAACATCTGCTGAGATGTTTGTTAACAAAACATTAATTTCCTTCCCCTTTGGTGGCAATGTCTACAGATGCATTCGTCTTACATTGAGTACAATAACAAGGAATGATCAATTTTACACGGAAATTTACTTCCTTCTTTTCTTGTCATCTGTGAAAGTCGCACGTATCAAGGGTACTGGACTAACGTACTTGCGTAACGACTGTACTCGATAAGCAGACGACTGGGTACAATGCAATCAGGTTACTAAAACCACACCGCCTCGCTATTCTCTTTGATCGATCTTTCCTTAGTAAAGTGGGTTACAGACAACTTTAAACGCATTAAAGGGACATTCCTGAGTTTGCTGCAATTTTTAAGATGTTATCGACTAACAGAGACTTTTTGACGACTGTAATTACATATCAAATATATTTTTCTGTATAAAATATTAGTGGCTGTATATTAAACGTGTTTCTGATCGTTCTAATATTTATACTAGGTTCAATTCCATTTTATTTCCTATAAAAGTTTTTTTCGGACGTACGAAATTATTTGAAGACAAAATCCAGTTTGGGCTTCTTACAAATATTAAGACGACCAGAAACACATTGAATATACAGCCACTAATATTCTAAACATGAAAATACATTTAATATGTAAATATAATCGTAGAACTATTTTATTAGTCGGAAACATCTTACATTGGAACAAACTCGGGATTGTCCCTATAGGTAGTACTAGACCAAATAACTTCCGGTTGGGTCAAAGTTGGAGGTGCACCCAACTTTTGATAGAGAAGTGAACACCACAAGTCCTGTGATTGGTTATAAATGTGAGTGTGTTGGTTGTAAAAAATAATAGTTTTATCTGGGTTAAAAAAAAATGCAATTTTATTTCATCTAGTACCAATGTGTCAAGTAGCCTTGTGCTTGAAACATGTATGGGGTACCTGTAAAAAAAAGTACTCGAATTTTGTGCGGAACTAGGGTAGTCATAGACGCTACCCGTTATCTCAGAAACGAGCAGCTTGACCCCCATTTTTTTCTGATTCACTTTAAGTGTGAGGGGTGGTAGTATTTATATCCGTGGCGTTTATGTCGGTTGATACGTTGCAGGTAGGAGTTTTAGCCACATATGTTACTATTATCGTCTATGGGATTTGATTTGGTAGTACACCCTTTAATCAGAATAAGACTGTTGTATTAAGTCCTCTCACTTTTGTGACCTGATTATCGGACACATTTGTGATTGTGGGACATACAGATTAGATTCTAATTCTAATTCTGTTGTAGCGCACGCCTGTCCTGGGCACAAGTACCGGCCTCGGTCAGTGGCTCCGTCCAGGACAGAGAAGAGTTGGGGAGGGTGAAGGAGGGACCGCCTGCACTGGCAGGTACCAAGGGAGCACTTGCAGTCCAACCGTAGCCGGTAACAGGCGGGAGGTGGTATGGTGCTATGCAATTTGGAATGTCCCGTAGGATTAAGCCAAAGGGAAATGGTGCGCATTTTAATGAAGGAAGTTTGGCGCAATTTTGATGGTCGTTCTAAAAATAAAAGGTAGGGAGTTACGTATGAGTTTCGATTTTAGTAGGCCGAGAGTAGCCCGTAACAGATTAGATGATCAAGTCTCGGCTTATACCATGCCATTGCTGCCTTAAGCTGATATTCCTTTTGTCCGGTTGCGTTTGCGGCTCCGTTTACGACTCCGTTCGCGGTTGCGTTTACAATACGTTTTGAGTGAATCCATTTGACAGCAAAGTATGCGTTTATACAGCTTTTTGGCAGAAAGTCATCATGGCGTCAACAATTACCGCACGGCAACACGGATGAATCGCGCCACGGAGCGATTGAAATAAGCGCATGCGGTTTCGGATAACTAAAGGCAAACGGACCGCACTAATGGAATCACTCTCACCTGGAACAAGCTGGCTTGATTAAACCGCACCGCACCGCAAACCGAGCCGCAAACGCAACCGAACAAAAGGAATCTCAGCCTTAAGCACTGCTGGGGGTGTCTGTAGCTCAGAGGTAAGGCGCTCGCCTGATGCGCGATCGGTCTAGGATATATCCCCGGCGGTGGGCCCATTGGGCTATTTCTCGTTCCAGCCAGTACACCACGACTGGTATGGCATGTGTTATCATGTCTGTGGAATGGTGTATATAAAAGATCCCTTGCTACTAATGGGAAAATGTAGCCGGTTTCCTCTCTAAGTCTTATGTCAAAATCACCAAATGTTTGATAGCCAATGGTCGATGATTAGTAAATCAATGTGCACTAGTGGTATCATTTTATACAAAAGAAACTTTAACTTTAATCAGCGCTGTTTTAGTATTGATTACATGTTTGAGGCGGGAAGTAGCCAAGTGGTAAAGCGCTCGCTTGATGCTCGGTCGGCCCAGTACCTATCAGCCTTTAGTCTAATGGCTTAAAACTACATTCCCTGGAATATTTTTATTATTTAAGCATATAGAACAGAAAATCCAATTACGTTTGGTGCATATATGACGCCGCACTCCGCATTGGTTTCACTACGCTGGCTTATCCAGGTCAAAAACAAAGCCAGTATTTTGAAAGTGGGACACTTTTGACGGGCTCGTACCGATCTCGGGTTTCATTGGCTTATCACAAGTGTAGAATTCCCCAACAAGAGATCACGTGAGATTTCTAAATTTTTATACAAATTTAACTGTTTTGATTGAGGGGTCGTCTCATATTTCCAAAACATATTTATATCCATAGAGGTATGGTACAACGCCTTTCCAGGGATCGGTGAGTGGGGGATTTTCCTTGAAATTTTGACAGTGGCCAGCTGTTGGCATACGCGTTACATGTAAGGGAGTGTTACTAATTACGTAACGCTCTAGGGGTAGAGGAAGAGGGTACTGTGTTCGATTTACGTAACATTTTTCAAGACTATATGTTATTTTTATTCATTACTTAGACCTAAAAAGGTGTTTTTTGGAAATGCGCGGTCAGTCTAGGATCGATCCCCATCGGCGGGTATACAAAAAGACCATGGTATGTGATATCCTGTCTGTGGGATAGTATATATAAACGATCCCTTGCTAAAAAAAAAAAATGTAGCGGGTTTCCAAGGCGCGTGTGCAGGGATTTCAGCGGGGTTGGGGTTATAGACTGTGTTAAGCGAAGTTTATATGGGGCCATACTCCCACAGAAAATACATTTCAATTTGTTTTAAGCTTGGTCAATAAGGGTTTCGACCTCCAATACCCTCCCCCTGCACATGCACCCGATTCCTCTCTAAGATTATATGTCAAAATTACCAAATGTTAGACATCCAAAAGCAGATGGAAGGAAGGATAGGATATGTTTTATTTAACAACGCACTCAACACATTTTATTTACGGTTGTATGGGGTCGGATGATTATTAAATCAATATGCTTTATCTTTGATGTCGTTAAACACCCCCCACCCCCAACTTTACCCTTTCCAAACGAAATAATATTTATTTGAATTTGTCGACTTTAACACGTAAAATTAAGAAGTGAAAACGTTCATTGTCTACTTTAGTATATTTTATTTAAAAAATATATACATGATTAATGTGTTACTAGTATACAAACTAAACTTTGAAAGTTCTACTAACACTTTATAAAATATCAATTCTGAAATAGGAAGGTACGACTGTCGATAATACGTTGTCAAGATCAAACCGGTTTTAACTAAAGACTCTAGTACCGTATCCTCAACCGAACCTTCTTCGTACAGCGCAAGATTTCACTTTTAATTTTTTGAGACGAACCCTACAATTTGAAATCGGCAAACGCACGTGTTAACTGAAACTGATAACAGGCTGTTGTGTGTGCTTTACCGAGCTATGGCGGCACAGGCGACGAATCAAGCGTATACGTTTGACGATATCCGTTCATAGCGAACTCACACGACTTTTTTTAAAGTGCATTTGAGCTTGTATTTCACATTTGTACATGATGTTATAATATGGTAACCAGAGAATGTAACTTTAACCACAACACTTGGGATTCTTCTCGTCCCAACCAGTGTGCCACATCTGATCAAAGGTCGTGGTATGTGCTTTCCTGTCTGTGGGGAAAGTGCATATAAAGATCCCTTACTGCATTTGGAAAAAAAATGTAGCGGGTTTCCTCTGATGACTACGTGTCAGAATTACTAAATGTTTGACATCCAGTAGCCGATGATTAATTAATCAATGTACTTTACATACATGTATAAATGTACAAAAACCATCGCTGCTGCTACAAAGTGGTGGTGGTGGTGGTTGTGGTGTGTGTGGTGGCACATGCCGCCCCCACTCCCCGTTTCCTACGCCCGTGTATTATTATTATTATTATTATTATTATTATTATTATTATTTTAATAATACGTAGATGAACCGAGTGACATGTGCATGCAGTTTTGCGTGTTTTAAGTCGACCTACACGACCTACTTTTTAGGCACGTTCCCGGAAACAAAATCCATTCAGAACATTTATGGTATGTATTTACATATGTATAAATGTCGCTATTTGAATGGCTAATTAGATACAATGATTAAGACGTCTTCCAATAAATCCATAAACGTACTATACTTGTATGCTGTTTATACTACTAATGGAATCATTGTACTAATGGAATCGTGTTTCCCCAGCTTGTTTAAAACGCCACACACATTTAACACAGACAAAAAAAAGAAAGAAAGAAATGTTTTATTTAAAGGCATACTGTCACGGATTTAAGGACCTTATTTCTCTAATAATGGATAATAACTAAAAATTACATTAATTGTTGAAAACCAAATCTAGCTATTGCATCACCGTAACTGAACCATGATGGAGTGAAATCAATGTCAACCCTCTCGGGAATTTTAGTTTTTGAATTATGGACCATTACCATAATTCAATTATTTTTACAAAATTTCATTAATAAATGGAGTATGGTGGTTATGAAGATGGTTGAATAAAGTACATTTAGGGACAAATCGAATTATTTTTGTTCAGGTAATACTTTGTTAGACCATTAAATAGGTCAGTGGTCTGTGACAATATGCCTTTAACGACGCAATTAACACAGATAAAGACATTTTGTTTTGTATTTTGGACATTACAAACATGGATGATGATGATGAGATGAATGGTGAAGCCGCAGTATTTCCATTTTGGTATGGGACTACTTGACAGGTCCGTGCTCCACGCTTACTGTCAGTTGAGCTATCTGTGTATCAACCGAGCCCGGGGTACACGGAACCTGCAGTGCATGTCGGATAATCATTCCTATGTGGGGTCATACACTCGGGAGACACACCCATTATCGCACCCGTGAAGTGGGTGAAACTCGGTGCATGTGCCTTACACCTACCCATTGAGCCTAGCGGTGCACTTACTCTGGGTTGGAGCCGGCACTAGCTTGAAAAATGACCCATTGCCTCAGGTGGGATACGAACCCAGTACCTACCAGCCAGAAGTCCGATGGCCACCGAGGCCAGTGAATCATAGGAATCTTAATTGGACACTATTCTCTCAAATCAGTCACTAGTACAGTGAAACCTCTAAAAACGGGGCCCTCTGTAAACCTGAATTCCCTAAAAACCGGACGTTTTTCGCGTCCCCTTTTTAAGTATCTGTACAGAAGAGAACCTCTCTAAACCGGATATTTCATAATAAGGAACTTTTTACTTGGTAGCCGAGAGTGTCCGGAGTATCGAAATATATTTTTAAAAAGCGAAACATATTGACAAAAATTCGGAAAGATGTGTAAAATAAAGTAAACCATTTAACGGCGTTTTTTTCGATTACGACTTTCATGTCAATTCGTGATGTGTGAAAACCATATTTGCGATTAACATAGACTCAGTTGATAATATGTTTCATATTACAAAGCACTCGTGACGAATCCCCCCTCCTCTGTCTGTCTCTCCCCACCTCTCTCTCTCGCTCTGTATACTATCGAATAGACAACATCACATACCAGTCTATGATATACTAATTGTGGAACATTGCTTATAACGAGGTCGAGATCAATCGATTATACACGCATCATGCAAATGCTCAACTCTTAAACTATACCTCTCAGTATTTACACCAAATTTTGATTTGTACAATATTGTTCTCAGAGGGGCTTTGGTCTCCCTTAGATCCACCACAGTGCGCGCGCGTACCAATCTAATTAAAATTAGCTCCACTATTACATGTGGATCTAACAGCAGCCAGTTGGAGCTCATGTCCATCAATCAAAACCTTACTTGCAGAATCATGCTAGTGATTTGAAAATAATTTGAAAATATTCCTAATTATCCTGAGGGTATACAACATGTTTCATGTGAATTACGAATGCCTTACTTAGACCAGTAGAACTAATTTTAATCAGATTGCTAACAACACTGCGTAGTCTCCAATGTCCAGGTAACATTTCGTCTGTAAATACTAATTTAAATATTGGCCAATCACACTTCGCCTTTTATAATGTTATTTGGGAGCATACACATTCTAAAAATATTGGGCGAGTCTATTTTAGTGGCCGCAGTACAGCGAACCATACCAATACGTACGGGATGGGTTATCAGTCTTCAATTTTACATTAAAAATTATTTATTTATTTATTTATATTAAAAAAAAACTAAATCAGTCTTCAGTTTTACATTACAAATTATTTATTTTATAAAATAAAACAAATTTTAAGGCATTCGTAATTCACACGAAACATGTCGTATACCCTCAGGATAGTTCGGAATGTTTTCAAATTATTTTTAAATCACTAGCATGATTCTGCAAGTAAGGTTTTGATTAGTGGACATGAGCTACAACTGGCTGCTGTTAGATCCACGTGTAATAGTGGAGCTAATTTTAATTAGATTGGCGCGCGTACATACACTCACTCACACTCACACACACTTGCTCAAACACACACACACACACACACACACACACACACACACACACACACTCTCACACTCTCTCTCTCTCTCTCACTCACACACACTCTCTCTGACACACACACACACACTGAACATACACACACACTGACACATACACACGCACACACACACACTGACACACACATAGATACACATAGATACATACATACACACACACACACACACACACACACATATATATACACACACATATACATATATATATATATATATATACATATATATATATATATATATATATAAATATATTAAAATGTTTGTTTTTTAAAGTAACGACAAACAACATTTGTAGCTTCAGATGTGCATTGAACTATCAAGACTTCGGCTTTTCTTCTTATACCCAAGCAGAAGACAACACTTTGGTATATATTTCCAACAAAAGCAATAATATAATTAATTCGTAATTGCTTTTTTTTCTTCCGACATTTCCTTGACCGAACCTGTGACCATGTAAGTAGCTTAAAGCAAACAAACAAAATCCATATCTGCCGTCATCCTTAATCATACACATTAAATAAGTAAGTATTATAATTAATATGTTTGTGGGGTTCTACCTCTACCGATATCACCAGCGCTGTCAGGGTCGCAGAAGACAAACTCCCACCCCAGTACTAACACTAGAGTTTTAGACAATAACGGACGTCAGTAATATTTCCTGTTTACGTTATAAAAGAAATTCGAGACGTCCATGGTGACAGCATCACGACTGGTACATCAAAGGCCGTGGTATGTACTATCCAGTCTATGGGATGGTGCATATAAAAGATCCCTTGCTGCTAATCGAACAGAGTAGCCCATGAAGTGGCGACAGCGGGTTTCCTCCATCAATATATGTGTGGTCCGTAACCATATGTCCAACGCCATATAACTGTAAATAAAATGTGTTGAGCACGTCGTTAAATAAACCATTTCCTTCATTCTATGGTGACATTTGTTTTTTATTACATTGCTTCAGCAATACAACTGTCTTAGATTTGTACCTGTATATGTCAAAATTTTAGAATAGCAAATTTAGCAAATTCAGTGAAGAGTTGAGATAAAAATAAATAGCGTTTTCTATACACTCAAACATCTTATTTATTTAGTTGTTTCTGTTTTCTTTCTTTTATTGTTTAATATTATTATATAATTATATTAATTATTATATGTTGTCTAGCGTTGCGTTACTTGTACTGTTACGTTACTAACGTGCCGATATCCAAAAAAGGTTCAGGCAGCTTTGCATTAATAGACCTACGTTATGATACGTTACGTTACGTTGCATTGCATGATGTTACGTTAAAGGGCGTTCTCATTACGCGATTAGTCGTGCCAACGTGTCGCATGCGATCGAATCGTACTGTGGGAACACCCAATCGGAACGACTTTAATAGTCGTATACGATAAGTCCGGAATCGTACGATTACAACATGTTCTATTTCTCACGACAAATCGTAAGCTCTCAGCCAATCAAATCACATTAAAGTACAACCGTTAATTTAGTTTACTTCCGAGTTGTTGTTTTTTCATTTGCTTATAAACATGTCAAAATGTCTGGATTTGATGGGTCCATAAAACCTATTATTGTCCAGATGTGGTCAATAATTGTTTTGTTACATAATGCCATCAGTAAATTGTCTACATTCATGTTTTCTCTATTCTTTATTTCCGTGGAAATTTGTAGGCACTTACAAGTTACATTTCCGCAACGTATTTGAAAACTTTTAAGCTTTGTTTGACGTCATCAAATCTTATGACGTAACGTCTTCCCACACACACCATTAGAGTCGCTACGACAAATTGCATGCGACAAGTCGGTGCGACTAATCGTATGAGAACGCCTCTTTGCGTTACGTTACGTTACGTTACGTTACATTACATTACGTTACATACTAATTTAGTATACTAGGCCTACGTTATATTAAACAACAACAATAACACTCAACTAAACATTCTAAAAAATCTACAATTGAAAAAGCTAAACAATGCGGATTGGGTGATAATTAACTGGGAAAAGAAACATTAAAATGTAAGAACACAACACAAAATAAGCAATCACGTCTGACATACTTTTAAACTAATTTCACTTTGTCACAACAATGAACTAAAATTTTGTTCTTGAAGTAAATGATTTTTATGCGTGCTGCCAAATGTCTGTTTCTAATACGAATCTAACACAACTTCCTGTTATCGGAAGCAGAACGTTGTAAAATCAACAGAAAGTACTAAAAAATATAATACTCCGCGCAAAAAATGTAGGTAGCTAAATGGTCTTCGAGCGAAATCGCATTACGAAAAAAAGAAGAACGTTTTTACAATAATAATGATAACTATTTTAAGATTAAAGAATGTTTTTGAGAAAACTGAGTGGTGAAGAAAAAGCTTTCAAGATGTTGAGGACATCAATAGTTTTTGTTTTACATACGAGTGGAAGAATACTCGCTTCCATTACAGATGTACTCGAGAACGAGGCTCAAACACCGCCTCGTGGAAAAAAAAATCTATATATCAAAATAAATGGTATATTTTTCACACAGAGCTGAGTGCGAAGGTGATGAAACACACTAATTATACACGAATCTGCCAACATCGCGGCACTTAAGGGTACGAAATCCATCAAGCTACCAGCATAAATATATACCTTAGTTCCGGTCTACATCTCACATCATTTCCTTTCTGTCCGGACCAGACAGTTAGCATAATATAGCTGTAGACTAAGTAGGAAAAGACGTAACGTCTGGCCTTGCGCTTATAAAAGTTTTAGTCTAGACTCAAGACAAAGAGATTCCGAGTCTTTAACGTCATGGCAACGCCACATAAACTGCAAGCATGTGACGTCATTAGATATTGAGTCTGGACTCAAAACGTTTTATAATCACAAGCCCTGCTGGCTCCAAAAAAAAAAAAAAAATAATAATAATAATAATAAAAAAAAAATAATAATAATAAAAAAATAAATAAAAAAATGAAAGAAATGTTTTATTTAACGAAGCACTCAACACATTTTATTTACGGTTATATGGCGTCAGACATATGGTTAAGGACCACACATATATTGAGAGAGGAAACCCGCTGTCGCCACTTCATGGGCTACTCTTTTCGATTAGCAGCAAGGGATCTTTTATATGCACCATCCCACAGACAGGGTAGTACATACCGCAGCGTTTGATATACCAGTCGTGGTGCACTGGCTGGAACGAGAAATAGCCCAATGGGCCCACCGACGGGGATCGATCCCAGACCGACCGCGCATCAAGGGAGCGCTTTACCCACGGGTCTACATCCTGCCCCTTGCTGGTTGAAATCACATAGTCTTACAGGTAGTACTAGACCAAATAACTTCCGGCTGGGTCAAAGTTCGAGGTGCACCCAACTTTTGATAGAGAAGTGAACACCACAAGTCCTGTGATTGGTTATAAATGTGAGTGTGTTGGTTGTAAAAAATAATAGTTTCATCTGGGTAAAAAAAATGTGCAATTTTATTTCATCTAGTACCAATGTGTCAAGTAGCCTTGTGCTTGAAACATGTATGGGGTACCTGTAAAAAAAAGTACTCAAATTTTGTGCGAAACTAGGGTAGTCATAGACGCTACCCGTTATCTCAGAAACGAGCAGCTTGACCCCCATTTTTTTCTGATTCACTTTAAGTGTAAGGGGTGGTAGTATTTATATCCGTGGCGTTTATGTCGGTTGATACGTTGCAGGTAGGAGTTTTAGCCACATATGTTACTATTGTCGTCTATGGGATTTGATTTGGTAGTATACACCCTACAGACCTCGGTGGTGTCATAGTTAAACCATAACCAACCCTCTGAGAATTGAGAATTTACGTAAACCGTCTTTGGGTTGTGCAAAAAACAAATTCAGGTAACCCATTTCGTTTTTACGTAACCCATCATGAACTTGTAAATGGTGTCATAAATTCAATGCGCGAACGAAAAATGGGTTACGCAAACTATACTTATGCGAGCGACGCGCGAACGAAACTATCAGAACAGAACAGAACTTTATTACACTCAGGCCGTTCCACAACGGCGTTAGAGGAACATACATAATAAATAGTATAAACGTGACAAGATGGTTTACAGGAGGATGAAATAATAACATATGATAATACATAATACATGCATTTACTTGTATATGATTGTGACGGTATATGATTGTGACGGTACATGCTCTTAATTTGTTTTCGCCTGTGGCGATATTAATTGTTTTAGAAGGCCGTGAGCAGTTCCAAATTGCACTTATCCAGGTGGGCAACTTGTTACGTAATACTTCTGCGCGACGGTCATCGAGCTTTTCTAATACACACCCAGAGCAGGTGTGGAGGCCATGTGGCTAGTAGTTACGTAATATCTCCGGTAGTGCTGTTTATGGCCAGGGGATTGCTCGCGAACTGGCGTCAGTAAGTCTGGCGATCAAAGAGAAAAATGCGTCTCTGGGAGTTGGGGATATATCACTTGATAGGGGGAGGACCGCCTTGTACCCCCAGGCGATATTCTGCTTTTATAATAAATAGCTAGTTTTTTTTAGATATCGAGGAGAACTAGGAAGGCTCCAGGGGATCACGGACGTCGTCCACTGAACGATCTATATTAGTTCAGACGGGACTTTAAATATTTTAATACTGTATTATACCAATATTCTTTAGACAGTGTCTTCGGTCATCTGACGAAGTAAATCGTAGACTTCTTGTTCTAACATTATACGAGTATTTGGTAATATAAAGCTTAGCCAGTCATCCTAGACGACCTAGGTACACTGTAGGTTATTGTCTTTATTGTGATCGGTACCAGTATTAATTCTGTGTTACAAGGTTACTGAATGAGTAGTTAGGGTTAATTAAAAATTAACCAGTTAGGAATAGAGCTGTAATTCCTTTATTAATTAAGTTCCCCTGGAAGCGTTTCTCAATTATCACACGTGTGGGTGTTGTGTCACGGTGAAGTGATTAGCATATTGTGTAAACTAGACACCTAGAGAGATAATTAACTGGGTTGTTATTATTTGTTGTTATTAATTTAAGTGTACATTTGTCGTGGGTACAGATTCCAAAGTGTATTGTGTTTTTATTTGTTTTCTAATGAACTAAACGTGCTATATTATATATATATAAGATCGTATCTCTGATCATACCTAGAGACGAGCCACAGCGGGTATAACTGCCTGTTACAGAGAGATCTAATAGATATACAGTTAGGAGAGATATTTGGACAATCGTGTTTCATTCAGTTACGGGTATTGTAGAATCCCCGTGACAATGATATTAATTGATAATAACTGTAACAGTAGTAGTATTAGTATTAGTATTAGTAGTATTAGTAGTAGTAGTAGTAGTAATAATAATAATGGTGGTAGCAGTAATGGTAGTCGTAGTAGTATAATAATAGTAGCAGTAGTAGTAATAGTAATGGTAGTACATGGTACAGTAATAATAATAATAATAATAATAATAATTGTAATATAGCTAGGAAACAGTTTTGATTGTGACATGAGTTATTCAGTTACCAGGACGTTTAAAAACCTGGCAAATTACATTTATAAATTTCGGCAACTTCTTTAATACACTTATTTTCTTACTGCTCATTAGTTCTTTGAATTTGTAGGTGCTTGGTCTAGTATAATAATGGGGCTGCAGAAATCGTACTCGGGAAGTTTTACATACATTGAAATGTACATACAAATAAATAATGGAATTCATCACCAATGTCACTTTCATCACATAAAGTATACAATCTGTCTTCAAATAATATGTTATTCCACCTTCCAGTTTCGACAGGTAAATAGTGATTTGACGTTCTAAATTTTATAATTAATCTCCACAACCTTTCGGGAATTATATTTAAATATTGTTCAAAAATGAGTTTTTCTTTAAAAAGTTGATAGGTTTTGCCTCTTGATGACATTGATATGCTATTATTCCATATTTGTAAATATTGATCATTTTGCCTAATTTTAATTTGTTGTGAGAGCCAAGTTAACGATAAAAAGGTGTGTGATATCCAAACATAGCTCATTCTTAAATGCTCCAAAATATGTTTAATACTAGTGAGCCAATTATAATTTATTCTGTTTGTAACATGATCTGTCAACATAAATATGTATAGAAGAAATGATAATTTTGATTGTTTCCCTGAAATAATGCGTGCCCAGTAACAAACCATTCTTCTTTGAATATTTAATTCCACGGGCACTTTCCCCAATTCTCCGTATAACATAAATAATGGGGTGGATTTTTTTGTTGGCAAGATGTGTCGAAAGAAATTTATTTGAACAGAATCGCATATATCGTTTTTTCCATATCCCCAAACCTCGCAACCGTATAACAAGATTGGGAGAACCATTGATTCAAACATTTTAAGTTTACACTCAATCGATAGATTATTGTCTTTAGATTTCGCCAATACAAAATACATAGCTTTAGTTGCTTGATGTTTTAATTGAGCCTTGGTCGTTTTAAAATGATTTAATTTGCTAAAAGTGACCCCAAGGTATTTAAATTCCTTCACATTTTCGAGAACATATTTTCCAAGTTTGAAAGTATATTTATAATCTCTGGCATTTCCATTGAAAATTAATACTTTAGTTTTTGAGATATTTATCTTTAGTTTCCATTTATTACAGTACTGATCGAATACGTTTAGTGTGTGTTGTAAATCAGCGGCATTGGTAGCCAGTATAGCAGTATCATCTGCATAAAGTAAGCAAAGTAAGTGAATGCCGATGTCGAGCGGGTTTTGTTGGTTTTCATCAATGGGGATAACTCCTTTACATCCAAAATTTATTAAATATTTTTCTAGGTCATTTAGATACAAGGAAAATAGGACTGGAGATAAATTTTCACCCTGACGGACGCCGTTGCTGCATGGGAATAATGAAGATTTCTGATTGTTTGCATATATTAATGATTTTATGCCTTTATATATTTGGTAGATAATTTTTTTTTTTTTACCGTTTATGCCATAATCCAGTAGCTTATGCCATAAGTGTGTACGAGATACCATATCAAAAGCTTTCTGGAAATCGACAAAAGTGCAGAATAATTTCTGTTTTTGTTTTTTTTTAAATATCTATCAAAGTATGTAATGTAAATATATGGTATATTGTTGAATATCCTTTTCGAAAAGCTGACTGCGCTTCACTCAAAATATAATTTTCTTCAATAAATGTTTTTAAGCGGTTATTCAGTATAGTTGTAAATAATTTAGAACAGCAGAAGAGTAAAGTTATGGGTCGATAATTTTCAGGTAATGAACGGTCCCCTTTATTTTTATAGATTGGGATAATTGTACCTTTAAGCCATTCGTCTGGGAAAACAGAATGATCTAGTATTGTATTAAACAATTTAACATAGACTGGAATGAATAAGTCAGCAGTAAATTTAATATTCCGTGCAGCCCAAGAGCCTGAAGTGAAGCCCACGCAGTAACCGAGATCCATCACAGCAATTTTCCGAAGCCTGCATAAGGACATACGGTTGGCAGGTACAGAGTTCGCAGCCCGGTACAGGCTCCCATCCAGAGCGAGTTTTAACGACCCAATGGGTAGATGTAAGACCATTACACCCTCTTCTCTCTCACTAACCACTACAGTGTAACCCACTGTTCTGGACAGACAGCCCAGATAGCTGATGTGTGTGGCCAGGACAGCGTGCTTGAACATTAATTGGATATAAGCGAAAATAAATTGAAACGAAATTATTGGCCTCGGTGGTTTCGTGGTTAAGCCATCGAACATAAGGCTGTTAGGTACAAGGTTCGCAGCCCGGTACCGGCTCCTACCCAGAGCGAGTTTTAACGACTCAATGGGTAGGTGTAAGACCACTACACCCTCTTCTCTCTCACTACTAACAACTAACAACTAACATTCTGTCCTGCATATATACATGTGTGTATATATATATATATATATATATATATATATATATATATATATATATATGGACATAAAGTGCTCAACACAATGTTAGTGGAGCAGGTACACTAAATTTTTAGTATTCACTAATAACTCATTACTATAGATGAAGGCGAGGAGCCTGAAACTCCGAGTAATGAGTTATTAGTGAATACTAAAAATATTTATATATATATATATATATATATATATATATATATATATATATATATATATATTATTTTTATTATTTATCATATAATATCTTACATTTTCAGTGCAATCAAAGTGTGTGATATATTTCTGATCACATACTTTAAGAATTTGATAAATTTGCAAATTAGATGTAAATTAGTCGATGTCTCGACACTAGGTTTATTGACATTTAAGCAAACGTACTTGGGTGGCACTCCATGATTGACGTATGCATTCATAGTCATCAAATAAAAACATTTCAATGGCAATTTGACACTGAAAGCTGTCCAGCGTTCAGAAAACAAAAAACGTTAGGCATAACTTTATTTTGTGTAAGGACATCCAAAATGACGTCATTCGAGTTTGACGTCATTTCCATTCAAAAATACACCGCGCCACATATTCTTACGTCATTTGAATATCTAGTAATGGCGGACTGGAATTAAAGTTGCGTGTACAGTTTACAAAAACACGTTGTATTAAGCTTGAGCTTATATGATAAAGAGATTATTACCCTCGTGTATTTCGGTATCGTCACTATCATATTTTAGGAGTGTGTGTGTGTGTGTGTGTGTGTGTGTGTGTGTGTGTACACATACATATGCAGTTTCAAAGCAAACACTATTAGGCTATCATTATGCAACTTTGATCACGCAACTTTATGGTGCTCACTACTCGCGTTAGACAATGCGGTGAACCCCAATGAGACTCAGTAATACAGACAAACATCTGCAAACTTGCGCATACACGCACAACTTAACTTCATGCAGCTAAAAATGATTACGTGCAAAACAATTTTTATACAAACAAAAAGGGCACTTGTTGGGGAGGGGGGGGGGGGGGGGGGGGACGCGTCCCCCGGTCATATATAATGACGATTCGTGTAGTACTTCTTAAGGTTTTTCGATACACATGTATATATATTCAAAGCAAAAACTATTAGGCTATATATATATATATATATATACACACACACACACACACACATTTGTATATATGTATACATGTGTATCGCAAAACCTCGAATTCAGGCAAAAATTATAGATATTCGGGCAAAATGTGCTAACCTCAGACTTTTTTTATCATGTATTTCCATCATTCTACTCTCAAAATTAGTTGCCATCCGTCATTCATTTGCAGCCCTATGTAGCTGTTTGGTAGTAACGCTTATGTGAATAAATGTTGTTATCCAGATTGTGCATTTTCGTTTAATTCGGGTAAAAGCCCCCCCCCCCCCTGCCCCCCACCCCCCTACAAAAATGGGAGTCCGTACGCCAATGAGTATACAAAAAGTACTGCACAAAACGTCATTAGAATTATACCACTAATTCTTAAAAGCAGGATAAGTGTTATTTATTTAGTGTGTCAAATAAAACAGATATGAGGGAGGCAACTCTTTGACGCTTAACGTTTAAGGTTATCTGCCTTACGCCTTCAGCTGTAGCTTACTAACATAATTATTTGACTTGCCTTTGCTGAAAGAAAAAGAAAGAAATGTTTTATTTAACGACACACTCAACACATTGTATTTACGGTTATATGGCGTCGGACATATGGTTAAAGACCACACAGATATTGAGAGAGGCAACCCGCTGTCGCCACTTCATGGGCTACTCTTTGTGCTACGCTTTCTGATTAGCAGCAAGGGATCTTTTATATGCACCATCCCACAGACAGGATAGCACATACCACGACCTTTGATATACCAGTCGTGGTGCAATAGCTGGAACGAGAAGTAGCCCAATGGGTCCACCGACGGGGATCGAACCCCAACCGACCGCGCATCAAGCGAGCGCTGTACCACTGGGCTAGTCCCGCCCCTTTAACAGATGGATACAATGGATTTATATAATTTCATTAATTACGGTGAGGTAGGGGTATTATTTGGATGAGCTGGATTCTTATCCGGAAGTTGCCTATATACAACAGGCGCGACCTAAGTTGATTGTGGGTGGGGGGAGGGTGACAGGGATGGAGCTATGCTTCGCCCCAAATATACTGAGAAAACATTGCTTGAACTGGGAGGGTTTCGCCCCCTGAACTAGCCTGCGTCCCTTCCTCCTACAAAGAGAACACCCCCACTCCCAAAACCAACATTGCACGCACACACGAAAAACAACAATACCAACAGCAGCAACAACAGCAAAAAACAAAAACAAAGAAGAAAACGTAATAGGCCATTTTCATAAGTCTGTCTTTCACGGTTCGTATTATGGTATGGATTATCCGTCCGTACGACCGTGAACCTTTAGTCCGCGACCTACTTTTCACGTATTACTTAACATTAAAGGAAATCCTTTTTCGAGCCATATCTTTCATATGAATTCATTCATGATCATCAAACCTTGCATGCATCTTGTTAGTAATAGTAATACATTATTTTTCTGTCTAGTTGGACAACTTGAAAGATATTACTACAATTTTACTGCCATTACCGCACACACCCGCCAGTTGTTTTACGATAAGTATAGTTCTGCTAAGGAGGCATACATAGCTTTTGGTGTTTAAGTTCGCTCACATAATATTTAGCGACAAGCCAAAAAGTATGTAGAGAGAAAAACAGGCATAATAATCTAACAAAGTTCCGCATTCATTTACGTCTAATAATCACCGTGGGTCGTTTTCAGGAAGTTCCCGAGATCAATTTCAAATAAGGCGGTAATCTGTGAGTAAGATTAAAGGTTACAAAAGGTATTTTTAACGTCACCTCAGCTAATTATAAAGTACGGGTATTTGATGTCTAATGTTGTTATTTGATACTTGTCCGTATGCGTGTGTGTGTGTGTGTGTGTGTGTGTGTGTGAGAGAGAGAGAGAGAGAGAGAGAGAGAGAGAGAGAGAGAGAGAGAGAGAGAGAGAGAAAGAGAGAGAGACAAACAGACAGAGAGGAGAGACAGACAAAGAGATAGATAGACACACACACACACACACACACACACACACACACAGAGAGAGAGAGAGAGAGAGAGAGGAGAGAGAGAGAGAGAGAGAGAGAGAGAGAGAGAGAGAGAGAACCTGCTGTCAAATAGGCTTCTAATTACAAAACCAGCAAGGCATCCGTATTTTCTATGCTCTTCCCATTAGACAGTACATACCGTGGCCTTTGTGGTACAACTAAGACACCATTGCACGTCTGCCACTGAGCTACAGCCCACTCCTGCAAGTCCTTTTTTAAAGTTTACTTTTGTGTAACGACACCACTAGAGCACATTGATTTATTAATCGTCGGCTATTGGATGTCACATATTTATAATTCTAGCATATAGTTTTAAAGAGAAAACTTACAACATGTTTCCATTAGTAGCAAGGGATCTTTTATATGGACAGGATAGCACATGAAACAGCCGTTCAACGATGCACTGGCTAGAACAAGACATAACCCAATCAGAACACTTACAGGAACCAAAGACATTTTAATTTTCACTGAATGTTTTCTGTATGTCTGATCCACAGTCTCGGTCTGTCGAATATTTTCTGTATGTCTGGCCCACTGTCTCGGTCTCTCGAATGTTTCCTGTATGTCTGGCCCACAGTCTCGGTATCTCGAATGTTTTCTGTATGTCTGGCCCACAATATCGGTCTCTCGAATGTTTTCTGTATGTCTGGCCCACAGTCTCGGTCTCACGAAAGTTTTCTGTATGTCTTGCCCAGAGTACCGGTCTCTCGAATGTTTTCTGTATATCTGGTCCACAATCTCGGTCTCTCGAAATTTTTTATATATGCCTGGCCCACAGCGTCGGTCTCTCGAATGTTTTCTGTATGTCAGGCCCACAGTATCGGTCTCTCGAATGTTTTCTGTATGTGACCCACAGTATCGATCTCTCGAATGTTTTCTGTATTTCTGGCCCACAGTATCGATCTCTCGAATGTTTTCTGTATGTCTGGCCCAGAGTATCGGTCTCGCGAATGTTTTCTATACGTCTGGCCCACAGTCTCGGTCTCTCGAATGTTTTCTGTATGTCTGGCCCACAGCCTAGGTCTCTCAAATGTTTTCTGTATGTCTGGCCCAGAGTATCGGTCTCGCGAATGTTTTCTATACGTCTGGCCCACAGTATCCGTCTCTCGAATGTTTTCTGTATGTCTGGCCCACAGCCTAGGTCTCTCGAATATTTTCTGTATGTCTGGCCCAGAGTATCGGTCTCGCGAATGTTTTCTATACGTCTGGCCCACAGTCTCGGTCTCTCGAATGTTTTCTATACGTCTGGCCCACAGTCTCGGTCTCTCGAATCTTTTCTGTATGTCTGCCCCACAGTCTCGGTATCTCGTATCGATTTGTGTTGATTATTGGTAAACCTCTCTTATCTGTAGCCAGATGCGGCGAGTTGGAAAATTGTTACAATTTCTACAGCTTCAAGTAGTTACTGAACTTCCATTCCCTGCTTTGTAGATTAAAGGAATTGGCAAGTCGCAGTGCTGAAACGTTCGCTTGCAATTACCTCCGTTATTTGTAAGAATTGAGCAATTGAAGATCTACGGATTCCTGACATTTATCATTGATTGATTGAAAAAAAAAACACCCCAAAAAAACAACACGCACAAAAACACAAACCCACCCATTTTTCTTACACACCCATTGGTGAGAACAACATTTTTAACTAACCATTAACCATTAACCCTCTGTTCTTTTAGACTGTGCTCAGACTTCTGTGTCACTAACCAACTTGTCCGTGTAGACACTAATCCGACTTCTTTGTAACTAGCCACTAACCATTAACCCTCTGTCCTTGTAGACTGTGCTCCGACTTCAATGCCACTAACCAACTTGTCCGTGTAGACACTAATCCGACTTCTTTGTAACTAGCCACTAACCATTAACCCACTGTCCTTGTAGACAGTGCTCCGACTTCTGTGTCACTAACCAACTTATCCGTGTAGACACTAATCCGACTTCTTTGTAACTAGCCACTAACCATTAACCCTCTGTCCTTTTAGACAGTGATCCGACTTCTGTATGACTAACTACTAGCCATTAACCCACTGTCGTTATAGACACTACTCCGACTTCTTTGTAACTAACCATTAACCTATTGTCCTTGGAAGACTACTCCGACATATTTGTCACACTAACCACTAATCATTAACCCACCGTCGCTGTAGATACTACTCCGAGTTCTCTATGTCTAACCACTAACCATTAACCCACCGTCGCTGTAGATACTACTTCGAGTTCTCTATAACTAACCACTAACCATTAACCCACCGTCGCTGTAGATACTACTCCGAGTTCTCTATAACTAACCACTAACTATTAACCCACCGTCGCTGTAGATACTACTCCGAGTTCTCTATAACTAACCACTAACCATTAACCCACCGTCGCTGTAGATTTTACTCCGAGTTCTCTATAACTAACCACTAACCATCAACCCACCGTCGCTGTAGATACTACTCCGAGTTCTCTATAAACTAACCACTAACCATCAAGCCACCGTCGCTGTAGATTCTACTCCCGAGTTCTCTATAACTAACCACTAACCATTAACCCTCCGTCGCTGTAGATTCTACTTCGAGTTCTCTATAACTAACCACTAACCATTAACCCTCCGTCGTTGTAGATACTACTCCTAGTTCTCTATAACTAACCACTAACCATCAACCCACCGTCGCTGTAGATTCTACTTCGAGTTATCTATAACTAACCACTAACCATTAACCCTCCGTCGTTGTAGATACTACTCCGAGTTCTCTATAACTAACCACTAACCATGAACCCTCCGTCGTTGTAGATACTACTCCTAGTTCTCTATAACTAACCACTAACCATCAACCCACCGTCGCTGTAGATTCTACTCCGAATTCTCTATAACTAACCACTAACCATGAACCCACCGTCGTTGTAGATACTACTCCGAGTTCTCTATAACTAACCACGGGTTCTCTATAACTAACCACTAACCATTAACCCACCGTTGCTGTAGATACTACTATGAGTTCTCTATAACTAACCATTAACCCATTGATCTTGAAAGAAACAACTCCGACCTCTCTGTAACTAACAATTACCCATCAATTCATGGTCCTTGGAAGACAGCTCTTTTAGCAATAGCGTATAGGTGTGTGCCTATAACAACGTGCTTCGTTAGATATAGGCACAAACATATACTAAAATGAAAATCAATGATATTTATATTAAAGATATCACCCCCCCCCCCCCCCCCCCCCTCCGTCCCATCCCAGCCAGTGGCATACGACTGATATATCAAATGCCATAGTGTTTACTGTCCTTTCTATGTGGATTCCAGGAACTGCATATGGAATATCCCTAGCTACTAATAGAAAAAGAAATGTTGTGGGTTTTCTGTTTGTACCACATGCAATTAATTACCCCCCCCCCCACACCAAACCCCACTAAACAAAACAAAAACCCACCCCAACCACCCTGATAAAAAGATACAAAAAAAGAAAATACAGCCCCTACAACCCTAAACAAAACCAACACAACAAAAACAACAAACAAAACAAAACAAACTACAACAAAATCACAACCTACAATCCGCATACACGAAAAAAAACACCCAACAACAACGACCCTCCCCGCCCCCAACCCCCCCAACAAAAACCAACCCAAACCCCCCAAAATAACACCCCCCCCAAAACCCAAAACAAACAAAACAAAACCCACGAAAAAAGCCACACAACCCTAAACACCACCACCACCAACAAACACATCAAGACTTATTTTTAACAAGTAGTACTACCACATTTTCATATTTTTGTATTCATATTTGGCACCTTTCGCGAACGAATACATAAATACATTGTGCAAGTTAATTGGTTTTATGTTTTCTACATATGAGCCAAAGAACGTTTCCAAGCGAGTAACAATGTGTAACTATGTGCTCATGTATCACTCGTTATGTGATCTGAGTGTAAATAAAAATGTGTTCTGATTACACTCAAAACAGCAAACCCAGGTTATTGTGCACTTTTCTCATTAAAAAAAAAAAACTATCATGACAATTAAACCAGGTCATATGACGATTAGCGATTTAAACTGTCGGCTGTTTTAAAGTCGTAAACACATTTGCAGACACCAGCGGGGGAGATCAAGTGCTCTGTGTTCTACAGGTCAACGAACTCGCTCTAAAAGTAGTGCGGATGCATCGGCCGTCAAGCTGAAAGTGTTCGGTACACACAAGTTAATCTGACGTCAAATTCAGTTTGACATCGGACTTGCGTTAAAGGTACTCGACACTATAACAACGTTTACATCTGGTCATGAGACATGTAAAGTTGTCTCTTTATATCTATCTATCTATCTATCTATCTGTCTGTCTGTCTGTCTGCCTACATGTCTGTCTATCTCTGTCTATCTATCTCTGTCTGTCTCTCTGTTTGTCTGTGTCTGCATGTCTATCTATCTATCTATCTCTGTCTATCTATCTATGTCTGTCTCTCTGTCTGTCTGCCTGTATCTATCTATCTATCTATCTGTCTATCTCTATCTATCTATCTATCTATCTATCTATCTATCTATCTATCTATCTATCTATCTATCTATCTATATGTCTGTGTGTCTGTCTGTCTGCCTGTCTCTCTCTCTCTCTCTCTCTCTCTCTCTCTCTCTCTCTCTCTCTCTCTCTCTCTCTCTCTCTCTATATATATATATATATATCTGTCTATGTCTGTCTGTCTCTTTCTCCACCTACCTATCAGTTATCTCTGTCTATCTATGTCTCTATCTATCTGTCTCTGTCTATCTATGTCTGCCTGTCTGTGTGTCTGTCTGTATGTCTGTCTGTCTGTCTCTGTCTCCACCTACCTATCTGTTATCTTTGTCTGTCTGCATGTATATCTGTTTGTATATTTGTCTGTCTATATATCTGTCTGTCTGTCAGTCTGTCTGCACAGGCAATAACTAACACCGATATTACAACTTCCCCAATCAGCACAACACAACACTGGGTAACCATGGGTACTGGGGTACAATCCCAGCAACCGCCACGATCAAATCGACGTTATTTATGATCGTGTTTATAAAACACAGACAGCTAAAGCCAAACACACGTGGACCCATTAGATATGGTGATGACTTACAGAATAATATATTTACCCTGCTGAGATCGTGTCTGTAGGTAATAAATATCGATTGATCAAGTCTAGTGTCTGCTATATTGTATTACCGACGCGAAGCGTTAAACTGTCTCATCTGTATTCACAGGCTGATCAAAAAAAAAAAAAAAAAAGGCGAAAAAAGGCGAAAAAAAGACGAAAAAAAAGACGAAAAAAAGAGGTTTCAATCTATCCCTTAAAAGATACAAAACTATCCCATTTTTTCATTCATTCTTGCTTTCTTTCATTCTGTATTTTCACCTCTCCTTGTTTCTGTCTGTCTGTCTTTCGTTCGTTCTTTCTTTCTTTTTCGTTCTTCAATTCTTTATTTCTGACACTCCCTTCCCTCCATCCCCCGTCTCTCAATCTCTTTCTCTCGCTCTCCCAACCCTCCCTCTCTATTTGTCTTTCATCACTCCCCTTAACTGCAGTCTCTAACTGTCTTATTCCAGTCAAAGCTTCCGCCTAATGCGCGGTCGGTCTAGGATCGATCCCCGTCGGTGGGCCCATTGGGCTAGTTCTCGATCTAGCCATGCACCGCTGTCTGTCTGTGGGATGGTGCACAAAAAAGATCCCATGCTACTAATGGAAAATGTAGCGGGTTTCCTCTCTAAGACTATATGTCAGAATTACCAAATGTTTGACATGCAATAGCCGATGATTAATGAATCAATGTGCTCTAGTGGTGTTGTTAAACACAACAAACATTCAACTGTCTTCGTCTCTCTTCTTCTCTGTCTATACTTCCGATCTTGTTTCTCTTCTCTCTTCCCTCCCCCCTCTCTCCAACCCAGAGCGAGTTCTTAAGGGCTCAGTGGATAGGTGTAAGGCCACTACACCCTCTTCTCTCTCACTAACCACTAACAAACTAACAAACTAACAACTAACCCACTGTCCTGGACAGACAGCCCATATAGCTGAGCTGAAATGAAATAAAATGAAATGAAATGTGGATCTGCCATTTTTTTTACTCTCCATCCAGTAACTAGGTTTCTGCTGCTTACTGGACTGTGATTAATAGCTCTACTTATAGGTCAATTTGCTAATACCGTCCGACTGACACTGTCCAGGCTAACTGTAGGAAAGAAAGAGAGATACGGGGGTCTCAGCTGGTGAGTATTATTCTCGACGGTAAGACAGTTAAATCAATTATACTGCCGACCTGTATGTATATGAAGTGACGTTAACAGATTAGGCGGGTTTAACCCACATTGTCACAGTCAAACTGACATTAACGATCGAATGTCACAGATCCAGAACACACTTGAAGCCCAACGTCATGTAGCTATAGTTACACGTTTGTTTGTTGTTTAACGACACCGCTAGAGCACATTGGTTTATTACTCATCGGCATAAGCGTACGAGACGGGGGGGGGGGGGGGGGGAGGCAGGGGAGGGCAGCTGCCCCCCCCCCCCACGTGCTGGAACAAAACCTCAAAATTCAGGCAAAAATGATAGAAATATTCGAGCAAATTGTGCAAAACGTTTTAGTATGTATTTCCATCATTCTATACACTCAAAATTAGTTGTAATCCATGTAAAAATGCGAAGTGATTCGTTATATACACATGTAACTATGAATGTTGTTATTCAAATTCGGGCATTTTCAGTTAATTTGGGCAAAAACCAGCCTGCCCCACCCCCCTCCTCCCCTACTAAAATGGGAGCCCGTACGCCTATGATCATCAGCTAATGGAAATCAAACATTTGGTAATTTTGACTTGTAGTCTTCAGATCAGAGTATCCCGAGCTGTTTGCCGTTTGAGAGCTAGACGGACATTTCAACAGTTTATGATCGCTCTCTGGTCGACAGTGTGCGATCGTAAGCCCTGGTCGACAGAGAGCTATCATAACCCCTGGTCGGCAGAGAGCTATCATAACCTCTGATCGACAGTGAGCGATCGTAACCCCTGGTCGACAGAGAGCTATCATAACCTCTGGTCGGCAGAGAGCGATCATAACCTCTGGTCGGCAGAGAGCGATCATAACCCCTGGTCGGCAGAGAGCGATCATAACCTCTGGTCGGCAGATAGCGATCATAACCCCTGGTCGGCAGAGAGCTATCATAACCTCTTATCGGCAGAGAGCGATCATAACCCCTGGTCGGCAGAGAGCTATCATAACTCCTTTTTTGGCAGAGAGCTATCATGACCCCTGGTCGGCAGAGAGCTATCATAACTTCTTATCGGCAGAGAGCGATCATAACCCCTGGTCGGCAGAGAGCTATCATAACTTCTTATCGGCAGAGAGCTATCATAACCCCTGGTCGGTAGAGAACTATCATAACCCCTGGTCGGCAGAGAGCTATCATAACCTCTGGTTAACAGAGAGCTATCATAACCCCTGGTCGGTAGAGAACTATCATAACCCCTGGTCGGCAGAGAGCTATCATAACCTCTGGTCGGCAGATAGCGATCATAACCTCTGGTCGGCAGATAGCAATCATAACCTCTGGTCGACAGAGAGCTATCATAACCTCTCGTCGGCAGATAGCGATCATAACCGCTGGTCGGCAAAGGGCTATCATACCTCTGGTCGGCAGAGAGCTATAACCTCTGGTTGGCAGATAGCGATCATAACCGCTGGTCGGCAGAGCGCGATCATAACCTCTGGTCGGCAGAGAGCGATCATAACCTCTTATCGGCAGAGAGCGATCATAACCCCTGGTCGGCAGAGAGCTATCATAACTTCTTATCGGCAGAGAGCTATCATAACCCCTGGTCGGTAGAGAACTATCATAACCCCTGGTCGGCAGAGAGCTATCATAACCCCTGGTCGGCAGAGAGATATCATAACCTCTGGTCGGCAGAGAGCGATCATAACCCCTGGTCGGCAGAGAGCTATCATAACTTCTTATCGGCAGAGAGCTATCATAACCCCTGGTCGGTAGAGAACTATCATAACCCCTGGTCGGCAGAGAGCTATCATAACCCCTGGTCGGCAGAGAGATATCATAACCTCTGGTCGGCAGAGAGCTATCATAACCCCTGGTCGGTAGAGAGATATCATAACCTCTGGTTGACAGAGAGCTATCATAACCCCTGGTCGGCAGAGAGCGATCATAACCTCTGGTCGGCAGAGAGCTATCATAACCCCTGGTCGGCAGAGAGCGATCATAACCTCTGGTCGGCAGATAGCGATCATAACCCCTGGTCGGCAGAGAGCTATCATAACCTCTTATCGGCAGAGAGCGATCATAACCCCTGGTCGGCAGAGAGCTATCATAACTCCTTTTTGGCAGAGAGCTATCATGACCCCTGGTCGGCAGAGAGCTATCATAACTTCTTATCGGCAGAGAGCGATCATAACCCCTGGTCGGCAGAGAGCTATCATAACTTCTTATCGGCAGAGAGCTATCATAACCCCTGGTCGGTAGAGAACTATCATAACCCCTGGTCGGCAGAGAGCTATCATAACCTCTGGTTAACAGAGAGCTATCATAACCCCTGGTCGGTAGAGAACTATCATAACCCCTGGTCGGCAGAGAGCTATCATAACCTCTGGTCGGCAGATAGCGATCATAACCTCTGGTCGGCAGATAGCAATCATAACCTCTGGTCGACAGAGAGCTATCATAACCTCTCGTCGGCAGATAGCGATCATAACCGCTGGTCGGCAAAGGGCTATCATACCTCTGGTCGGCAGAGAGCTATAACCTCTGGTTGGCAGATAGCGATCATAACCGCTGGTCGGCAGAGCGCGATCATAACCTCTGGTCGGCAGAGAGCGATCATAACCTCTTATCGGCAGAGAGCGATCATAACCCCTGGTCGGCAGAGAGCTATCATAACTTCTTATCGGCAGAGAGCTATCATAACCCCTGGTCGGTAGAGAACTATCATAACCCCTGGTCGGCAGAGAGCTATCATAACCCCTGGTCGGCAGAGAGATATCATAACCTCTGGTCGGCAGAGAGCGATCATAACCCCTGGTCGGCAGAGAGCTATCATAACTTCTTATCGGCAGAGAGCTATCATAACCCCTGGTCGGTAGAGAACTATCATAACCCCTGGTCGGCAGAGAGCTATCATAACCCCTGGTCGGCAGAGAGATATCATAACCTCTGGTCGGCAGAGAGCTATCATAACCCCTGGTCGGTAGAGAGATATCATAACCTCTGGTTGACAGAGAGCTATCATAACCCCTGGTCGGTAGAGAACTATCATAACCCCTGGTCGGCAGAGAGCTATCATAACCCCTGGTCGGCAGAGAGATATCATAACCTCTGGTCGGCAGAGAGCTATCATAACCCCTGGTCGGCAGAGAGATATAACCCCTGGTCGGCAGAGAGATATCATAACCTCTGGTCGGCAGAGAGATATCATAACCTCTGGTCGGCAGAGAGCTATCATAACCCCTGGTCGGCAGAGAGATATCATAACCGCTGGTCGACAGAGAGATATCATAACCTCTGGTCGGCAGAGAGCTATCATAACCCCTGGTCGGCAGAGAGATATCATAACCGCTGGTCGACAGAGAGATATCATAATCTCTGGTTGACAAAGAGCTATCATAACCCCTGGTCGGCAGAGAGATATCATAACCTCTGGTCGGCAGAGAGCTATCATAACCCCTGGTCTGTAGAGAACTATCATAACCCCTGGTCGGCAGAGAGATATCATAACCTCTGGTTGACAGAGAGCTATCATAACCCCTGGTCGGAAGAGAGCGATCATAACCGTTCAAATGGCCGCCTTGCTCCCGAACGGCAGAGTACTCGGACTTCAGAGGTAACCCGCTACATATTTTCCTCATTAGTAGCAAGGGGTCTTTTATATGCACATTTCCACCGACAGGATAGCACATACCACATCATTTGATATACCAGTCCTGATACACTGGCTAGAAAGAAAAATAGACCAATGGACTCACCGACGGTGATCAACCCTAGACCGACCGAGTATCAGGTGACGGCTTACTATTGAGAAACTAGCGGCCACTTTAGACAAACAGCCACTTGTGTTGAGACGCCATTTTATGATTATCTCACATATCAAATACTAGAGAAATTGACCTCTCTAAACCCTAGCACTATATCATATGTCGTAGTCAGATTTCAGAAATATGATTAGTACAATTCCATCACGTCAGAAGCAAGTGAACACTGGCGGGATGCTGAATGCGATGGAGGGATGACGCGTCCGAGCTCTGGGGAGGGAGGCATAAGCGTACGAAACGGGGGAGTGGGGAGCAGAGAGAGAGAGAGAGAGAGAGAGAGAGAGAGAGAGAGAGAGAGAGAGAGAGAGAGAGAGAGAGAGAGAGAGAGAGAGAGAGAGGAAGAAGAAATGTTTTATTTAACGACGCACTCAACACATTTTATTTACGGTTATATGGCGTCAAACATAAGGACTACAAGATAATGAGAGAGGAAACCCGTTGTCGCCACTTCATGGGCTACTCTTGCCGATTAGCAGCAAGGCAGAGATATATATATATATATATATATATATATATATATATATATATATATATATATATATATATTTTGTGTGTGTTTATTTGTGTGTGTGTGTGTGTATGTGTGTGTGTGTGTGTGTGTGAGAGAGAGAGAGAGAGAGAGAGAGAGAGAGAGAGAGAGAGAGAGAGAGAGAGAGAGAGAGAGAGAAATGTATCGATTCCTAAAGCCCTGTCGGCGTTGAAAACAATTTATCATACAATGCGTTGTTTAAAACTGTAATACGTTTTGACAAACTCCTCATTATCAGATAAATGGTATCTAAAAACAACATGTATTATTCTCTGTATATTCTGTGTAAATTGCATACAATTATATTTGCCTTGACATAAGAACCAGTTGTGAAATATAATATCGTGAAGTATATACAAGCGTATTCAATACGTTGGTATTTTTCATGTGATCACATTTCGCCGCTGGTTCTTTGCCAAGACAAGTAAATTTAATTCTGTCACGT
>NC_054700.1:12386909-12450331 GCF_016097555.1 Gigantopelta aegis | reverse complement strand
TCGACCTAGACGACCGCGCATGGAAGCAAGCGCTTTCCATGGGTACCATCCCGGTCTCTAAAGTCTTAAAAAAGATTACGTGTTTGTGTCCCCACCCCAGCTTACCAAAAATTTGTAATGTTTACGTTTTTCTTCCCTTTTTGTGTGCACTAATACAATTTCTATATATTTTTGTAATTATACTGTATCAGGGCCGTAGCTAGCGGGGGTGGGGGTGGGGTGGGGGGGGGGGGGGTGAGGGGGCAAAGGGGTTAGTTGCCCCCCCGAAAAAAAAATCCAGAAACAATTATAGAAACTTAAAGAGAATTATCCTTAACTATCAGATGCACGCCCCTCCCACCCCTCAACAAATCCTAGCTATGACCCTGTGCATAGAAACAAACAAATAAATAAATAAATAAATAAAAAAACAGGTAACGAAAGAATTAGTTAAAGTTTGTTTTGTTTAACGACACCACTAGAGCACATCGATTTATTATTCATCGGCTAGTGGATGTCAAACATTGGTAAATCTGACATATAGTTTTAGAGAGGAAACCCGCTACATGTTTCCATTAGTAGCAAGGTATCTTTTATATGGATCAACCGATAGACAGGATATAACTTTCAGGGCTCACACGGGAATAAATTTTAGTTGAGCCTATTTTTAGATTTGTAGAGTATTTCCTTAAAATGTATTAAAATGTGGTTAATTTAAGGAGAATTTAATTATCCCAAAACTAAATGCTGTAACCATCTTGTATAAAAAATATACAAATCAATTGGCTAATTTGGTAATGGACAAAGTGAGCGCTGTCTTTTAGTGAAACACGCTATATCATTCCATTAGCAGCAAGGGATCTGTTATATGACTTTCCCACAAACAGGACAACACATACCACGGCCTTTGGTATACCAGCCGTTAAATAAATTAATAAATACCGTGATCGAAATACTGCCGTTCCGACCACGTTTTTTTTTTTTTTACCGGTTAACATCACTACGGGCCAGGAAAATTGTTTGCCTGTCTTCCCGTCGGACGGGTAATTATTTTACGTTTCTATTCACGCATTACTTTGAGTCAATTGTATTTGGTCCGGTAGGTTTAAATTCGAGTCAGCAGATTTTGTAGCTTCCCAGATCGAATGACCGGTACGAATTTCAACAAATTTCGACCCATGAAAAAACCCCACGCAAAAACCCCCCACTAAAAATCACCGCAGAAAACAACAAAAATATCCAAACGAAACTATAAAAAAGAAGAAAACCCCTCAGCACCCCCCCAAAAAAAAATCCGAACCCCCTCCAAAAATAATTACAAGGCCGTAGCTAGCGGGGGGGGGGGGGGGGGGGTTTGTCAAGGGGGGGTGCAACTGCCGGAAAAAATTATAGAAACTTAAAGAAAATTCTGTTCTTTACCGTTTAAGGAGTTTTAGACTGTTAACTACTCAGTTGCGCCCCCCCCCCCCCCCAACAAAAAATCCTAGCTACGGCCCTGAATTATATATATATATAAAAAAAACCCAAAACACCCAAAGAGATCCGATTTGTGTTTACTGTGAAGCCAATCTATGTCTCGTGTCACTGACTTGTCAACAACCCACACAAACGTGCGGTGATTTATTATCAACAATGTACACGAAAACATAAATATATCGATTGTTCAATAAACACGAAGCCTCTGAAGTCAGAACGTCCTACAAATACCCACCCAACGGTAACGGACGTTACACAGCTGTACTTCAGTGTTGATTTAACATGTCATGTGACTGGTCCCAAGTGAAGCTCATTTTCAAAATGGCGCTGTTATAACCGAGCTAAATTCAATATTTGTCCGTCTACATCTCTGTTTGTTAGGACGTAGACGTGCCACGATTGTCCCTTGGGGGTGTGTCAGATTTCTCTCCGCTGACAACGCCGATAACGTTTCCATTAGCAAGTAGTGTCTCTTCTTAACTGGTTCAACAAAGGCCATGGTTTGTGCTATCCTGCCTGTGGGAAGAGCAAATAAAAGATCCCTTGCTGCTAATCGGAAGAGTAGCCCATGTAGTGGCGACAGCGGGTTTCCTCTCAAAATCTGTGTGGTCCTTAACCATATGTCTGACGCCATATAACCGTAAATAAAATGTGTTGAGTGCGTCGTTAAATAAAATACTTCTTTCTTTCTTTCTTTACTATTGAATAACCCAGCGTTTACAACTACAGTGTAACATGCATGCGTGTACAATAATGTGGGTTATCAAAATAAGCGTACAGTACGAGGGTTGGGGTGGTGGTGGGGACAGTGATGGAATAAATATTAAATTTCGGGCCAAAACGATGAAAGTACAGTTTGTTTTATTTAACGACGCCACTAAAGCACATTGATTTTTAATCTTATCATCGGCTATTGAACATCAAACATATGGTCATTGTGACACTGTTTTTTTTAGAGGAAACCCGCTGTCGACACATAGGCTAAATCTTTTATTTGCGCTTCCCACAGGCAGGATAGCACAAACCATGACCTTTGTTGAACCAGTTATGGATCACTGGTCGGTGCAAGTGGTTTCCACTTACCCACGGAGCCTTGCGGAGCACTCACTCAGGGTTTGGAGTCGGAATGTGGATTAAAAATCCCATGCCTTGACTGGGATCCGAACCCAGTACCTACCAGCCTGTAGATCGATGACCTAACCACGACGCCACCGAGGCCGGTGCCAAAACGATGAAGACATTCGAGCAAAATGAGCTGGCCTGAAACCTTTCCACCGTGTATTTCCATCAATCTGGCAGTAATGTTAATTAAATGAATAACTGGTGTTACTTAGATTCGGGAGTTTTGATTAAAAAATTTTTTGTAAATATGCGTCATGTATTCATTGGCCATTAATATCAACCTAATATCTGCCAATTTGTGACTTCTGTTATTAATTTAATTATAGACGAAAACTTAAAAAAGAAAATGAGAGAGAGAGAGAGAGAGAGAGAGAGAGAGAGAGAGAGAGGAGAGAGAGGAGAGAGAGAGAGAGAGGGAGGAGTGGTTAGGAGAGGGTGATGGGCGAGAGCGGGAGGACGGGCGGGAGTGAGGGTGTGTTGTTGTGTGTGATGTGAGAGAGAGGGGGGGAGAAAGATGAAAAGAGAAGAAGAGCTGAGAGAGAGAGAGAGAGAGAGAGATAGAGAGAGAGAGAGAGAGGGATGGGAGGTGGGGAGGGAGGGAGGGGGGGGGGGAGGGAGTGAGGGAGGATGTGTGTGTGAGAGAGAGAGGGGGGAAGAGAAAAGAGAAGAAGAGATGAGAGAGATGAGAGAGAGAGAAGACAAGAGACATACGGAGATTCGAGAGAGAGAGAGAGAGAGAGAGAGAGAGAGAGAGAGAGTTGAGAGATGAGAGAGAGGGGAGGGGGGGGGAGAGAGGGGGAAAAGAAAGAGAGAAAAGAGGAGAGGAGAAGAGATAAGGGAGAGAGAAACAAGTAATGAAAGAAAGCGAGCGAAGGGAGAGAAAGGGGTGAGAGAGAAAGAGATATAGAATATAGAGAGAAGGGGAGAATTATACAGAGAGACATATACACACTCACACACACACACACACACACACACACACACACACACACACAGAGAGGGAGAGAGAGAGAGAGAGAGAGAGGGGGGAGAGAGGCAAAGAAAGAGAAAAGAGGAGAAGAGATGAGGGAGAGAGAAGCAAGGAATGAAAGAAAGAGCGAAGGGAGAGACAAGGGAGAGAGAAAGATAGATATAGAGAGAAGAGGAGAATTTGGTAGAGAGACAGAGAGAGACACACATACAGAGAGAGAGAGAGAGAGAGAGAGAGAGAGAGAGAGAGAGAGAGAGAGAGGAGAGTGAGGGGAGAGAAAGAGAGGGGGAAAGAAGAGAGGAGGAAAGAAAGAGAGAAAAGAGGAGAAGAGATGAGGGAGAGAGAAACAAGTAATGAAAGAAAGCGAGCGAAGGGAGAGAAAGGGGTGAGAGAGAAAGAGATATAGAGAGAAGGGGAGAATTATACAGAGAGACATATACACACTCACACACACGCACAGAGAGAGAGAGAGAGAGAGAGAGAGAGAGAGAGAGAGAGAGAGAGAGAGAGAGAGACAGACACACACACACACACACACATACACACACACACACACACACCCACACACACAGACAGACAGACAAACAGAGACAGATAGCGGGAAGAGGAAGGACAGACGGAAAGTCGGAGAGAGCTGCACCGTATTATTATACTAGGTGATTTTAGGAAACCAATGTACTGGTCACAAAATACACTCGATTATTCTATTTGATGTATTAAATAACCCAATGATCATAAAGAGAACCGACCACGCATTCCATGTCTATTTGTATGATTTAGGAGAGTAATAAATGACCGCTTCTGGCAGTCGACTGATTACTATAGATACTTACACTGATCTCAACTACGACTAATTGGGCATCCAGTTTTTAAATGTCTCCGTTGGTTGTAAAATTAATGTCAAATGACATGCGAAACAGAGCATTCGGTTCGAAATCAGTCAGTGTCAATTTTGGGCTTTTATTTTAGCTTGATATTTCGTGCTCATATCTAATTATGGTTCAGTCACGTTGTTATGGGCAAACATGCTCGTTATGTGGTTTGTCTGTTCAGATCAAGGGTAAGCTCAGCCAGCCGTTTGTCGCTAACGTTTGATACATTGGTTTTTACGTTACGTATTAAGCCGAATGACATCCACAGGAACTAGTCAAAATAGGATGCAAACGCTTAGCGAAAAACTACTGGCTGAACGTAGGCGTACGGTTACTAATTATTTGTTAGTGGTGTGTGTGTGTGTGTGTGTGTGTGTGTGTGTGTGTGTGTGTGTGTGTGGTGTGTGTGAAATTCGCTACATTTTCCATTAGTAGCATGGGATCTTTTGCACCAGGATAGCACATACCGCGGCCTTTGATACGCCAATTATGGTGTACAGGCTTGAACGAGAAATAGCCCAATGGGCCCACCGACGAGGATCGATCCTAGACGAATCGCGCATAAGGCTGAGTCCGCCCCTTCCCCCACCCAGCTAAGTATAGAAACGAGCAAAGTATACAGAAGGAAATAGGTCATGGGACAAGTCTACCACACATTAGCCCACACTGTGAATGGTGTCTCCATCCTTGCAAGTGCACCACGACTGGTAGTGGGCCTATATCAAAGGCCGTGGTATCCTGCCTGTGCGTCGTTAAATAAAAGATTTCCTTCCTTCCTCCCATCCTTGCAATATGTTCTTAGTACGAGTCTCATCAGCGTCTTTGGTTCCAGAAGCTATGTTGGAAGGAAGGAAATGGTTTATTTAACGAAACACTCAACACATTTTATTTACGGTAATATGGCGTCGGACATATGGTTAAAGACCACACAAATATTGAGGGAGGAAACCCGCTGTCGCCACTTCATGGGCTACTCTTTTCGATTAGCAGCAAGAGATCTTTTATATGTACCACCCCATAGACAGGATAGCACATACCACGACCTTTGATGTACCAGTCGTGGTGCACTAGCTGGAGCAAGAAATCTATGTTGGATGTACTCGGGCTACCCCATCTCCCTCCCCAGCCAGGTAAATGATGTCTCCATCATCGTAATATGTTCTTAGTACGAATCTCATCAGCGTCTTCGGTTCCAGAAGCTATGTTAGATGTCCTCGGGGGAGACGGCAGCAAATCTACTTCCGGACTGGATGAAGATAAATGTAATTACCACCAGTCTTCTTACCAACAGAATGACATCTCATTAAGAAATCGCATTAAAGAGTCTGATCATAACTGATCGATTTTCGACTTGTTGCTATACATAAGTACACCTGCCTTCAGTGAAAAAAACAAAATGGCGGATCCAAAAATCCCATTTATGGGGGGGGGGGGGGGGGGGGCAATGATAGGTGGAATAACAAGGGAACTTTGGGGGAGGTTTGGGAGTGATCGTAAAAAATGTTTAAATTAATATTGTCGCAAAATTAAGGGGGATCCGCCTCTGAAAACAGCCAGGTTAAAATCGGGCTACACCATAAACGCACGAGACGGTGGAGGGGGGAGGGGGAGCGGTGTAGCTGGAGAAAATCGTCAAATTCGGGCAACAACGATAGAGATATTCGGGCAATATATGCTAAGCTGAAACCTTTTTTGACCATGTATTTCCATCATTCTACACGCACAATTAGTTGTAATCCATGTAAAGGTTCTTAGTGATTCGTTTGCAACCCTATATAGATGTGTAGCAGTAATTCTAATATGAATAAATGTTGTTATCCAGCTTCGGGCATTTTTGTTTAATTCGGAGGTGTGTGTGTGTGTGTGGGGGGGGGGGGGGGTCTGTATGCCTATGAGCTACTCATACTTTGGTCATGTTATCATACTAGCCTGATTTATTCTTTCTTTTTGGCCAAACCGTCACAGTGTAGCGCACAGTCTCCAAAAGGGATAAAAATGCGCATATTTTTACCTTTGGCTTAATTTCCCACAGAAACATTGCTAATTCTGCACCATCCCGACCCTCAACTTGTTCGGACTGTCCGTGCTCCCTTGCACTCACCAGTGTGTACGACTCCCTCCTTCCCCCCACCCCCCCCAAAAAAAAAACCCACACAAAAAACCCAAAACAAACACAAAACCCCCCCAAAAAACCCCAACAACAACAACAACAACAACAACAACAACAACAACAAAAAAACACCCCAGAAAGACCAAAGATTTCCTAGCTCGGACGAAAGAAAGAAAGAAAGAAGTGTTTTATTTAACGACGCACTCAACACATTTTATTTACGGTTATATGGCGTCAGACATATGGTTAAGGACCACACAGATTTTGAGAGGAAACCCGCTGTCGCCACTACATGGGCTACTCTTTCGATTAGCAGCAAGGGATCTTTTATTTGCGCTTCCCACAGGCAGGATAGCACAAACCATGACCTTTGTTGAACCAGTTATGGATCACTGGTCGGTGCAAGTGGTTTACACCTACCCATTGAGCCTTGCGGAGCACTCACTCAGGGTTTGGAGACGGTATCTGGATTAAAAATCCCATGCCTCGACAGGGATCCGAACCCAGTACCTACCAGCCTGTAGACCGATGGCCTGCCACGACGCCACCGAGGCCGGTAGGTCGGACGAAGTAGCTGGCAGAGGTCAGGGCCCAGTTTCACAAAACATCGTAAGCCTCATTTTGCATGTAAGCGTAAATCTACGACTAAACCGCATTTCTTCTTACTCTTAACAGTACAACAATTATAATTTATAGTACATAGTATATTTCATTTTCTTTTGCCCTCAAAATGCTCCCCCTTCTGTAATGATGTACTGTTCTGCGTGAAATAGATGCCAAAAACACGTGTACACATACGACCGGTATAACTGCTGGTTGGAGACAACTTATGATCTTTTGTGAAATTGGCTCCATAACCGAAGCCCAAGAGAGGCGTGCACTATAACAGCTTACAAGTTCTGAATGTGCACGTTAAACCACTTGAACATGAAGAGGAAAAACTGGCCAGGATGTAAAGCGTTCGCCTGATGTCCGGTCGGTTTAGGATGTAACAAAGGCCGTGGTATGTATTATCCTGTCTGTAGGATGCTGCATATAAAAGCTCCCTTGCTGCTAATCGGAAAGAGTAGCCCATTGTGTGGCGGCAGCGGGTTTTGTTTCTCATTATCTGTGTGGTCCTTAACCATCTTTCCGACGTTATATATAGCCTTAATTAAAAATATGCTGAGTGTGTCGTAAAATAAAACATTCCTTTCTTTCATAAGCTGTAGAAAAAACATATTCCACATTTAGCAGTGACTGTCATCTTATTCACACCGGTCAATCGACAATAACATAAAGAATTTTTTTTTTTAATACGAAACCTAATTTTGTTTTGTTTAACGACACCACTAGAGCACATTGATTAATTTTTTGACACGTATTCTGAGAGGAAACTGGCTGAATGTTTCCATAGTAGCAAGGGGTCTTTCATCTGAACATTCCCCTTTGAAAAACGTTGCATATAGCAGGTTTACCCACGCAAGTTACTATTATCGTCTCTGAGATTTAGTTTTGTGGTATACACCCTTTTATCTCGACCTTGAATAATTATACTTTTGGCACGCAGCTGTAACGCAGTGGAAACTTTGTGCAGTGAAAGCTATTCTTGATGTGTGGTGTCCCTGAACTGACATTGTATTAAGGCAGACGCACATGCAGGGATTTATATTATGCATGGGTGGGGGGGGGGGGGGGGGGTATAGACTAGTGAGCGAAGGTTCTAGAGGAATCGAGAAATGGAAACTTAAAGAAAATTATCTTCTTAATTGTTTAAGGAGTTTTAGACTATTAACTAATCAGTTGCCCCCCCCCCCCCCCCCCCCCGAAACAAAAAATCCTAGCTACGGCCCTGGCACACACACACACACACACATGAATAAACATTTAAAAACCATCGCTGCTGCTACAGAGTGGGGGGACATGCCCCCTTGCCCCCCCCCCCCCCAGAGAGAGAGAGAGAGAGAGAGAGAGAGAGAGAGAGAGAGAGAGAGAGAGAGAGAGAGAGAGAGACGGGGGAGAGAATGGGGATCGTAAATTATTTTTTACTAATCCACACTCGCTCATACATTCTCCATTACTGGCGATTGCCGTTAACGAATAATTTATCACAGATGTGTCACGCATACGTTTAGAACTGGTTGTTGAAATTTATTATCTAGAACCTGATGTCAAGGTTGATTTATCGAGACCCGGGTAATGTGATACAAGCATAACATCTACCGTTTATCAGGGTCAAATGTCAAGTAAACATCTTACGAAACAAAAGACGTCACGTCACCATCTCAGATAACACTGTCTTCGTATGATATAGGGTCAACACCGGCAACCGGTTCCTCGAAGGTAGTAATCTGATCTTCCACTTGACTAAATTATAGAATAACATATATGTACTCCCAAAATAAGCTAAGAGACAACAATGTATAATTTATAAAAAGAGTGTAAAATGTCAGGGTTATACATTATTTACATTCTTCTTTAATTTAGCAAATTTAACAGCATTGTTAAAAAACAATTAGGGCAAAATGCATTCCTGGAAGTAGGGAATGGACATTTCATTTCTAGGTCAGTTAACAGAAAGCTGGATTTTTGTGCGAATATCAGTGAAGGATGAATTATTTGTTATCATACTGATGAAAAGATATTGGGGAACACCTAAAGAATAACAGTTATTATTACCCATATGGGCAGAGATAAGTGGAGAAAGAGAAACGATCTTTCCATAGTGAAAGAAAAAACCCCATTTCTTCTCCTAGGTATAGGTCAGAAGGCATTAAGACGTTTCTTAAGAAATAAAAAGGTGCGGAGCGAAGTGGAGCCCGTTCTCATTTCTGAAGAAACGTCTTAAAGCCGCACACCCTAGTTCCATCCAGCGAAAATAAATTATAATTTGGTTAATCTACAAACCTGTAACACACTTAGATCACGTTTTTATCAAATGGAGTGAAAAAGCAGGTTTTATATCGATAAATACCATGGGAATCCCCATGTCCCAATTGCTTGAAATAATTTTGAAAGTTAGTATTCTAATGTCACTGGTAGATGTCGCTCGAAGCACAACAATGCCTACGTCACGACAAATTTCACAGACTTGGGGTGCGTTCGTTTCACCTCTCCTGGACATGTTCCAACTGTTCTGTCCTGGTTGTATCCCCTCTCCAGATATCGTAAGACTTAGCAAAATTATTGGTTTTAAGGGTTTGTAACGTTTTGTATTGAGACACTTACTTGTCTGAACTTTATTGTTACTGAAAATGTTCACGAACTGTGAAGAAAAATCTCACAAATGAACAACAACAAATCGGATGTTGATTGCGCGAACCGTGCACGAGAAAACAAACCGAACCAAAATGATAACGAGGAGGCACTGATTTTCCGTTTCAGATTTTTCCCTTTGCCTTTTCATAATGTTACAAAATCCTGTTTTTTTCGTTTCAGTATTAAACAAATTCTGTTTTTGTTTCACACAGACTTCGGACATTTTCGGTTTTCTTTACGATATTATCGAGAAAATAATTACAAACGATGACATTATAAATCACTTCCCTTATATAATTTATTTTGAACAAAGCCTGGCATACTACTGCATTCCTTTGTGAGATCGGAAATATGGCAATGCCGCAAATGTTAAAAATTAATAAGCAAACATAACATAATATATCTTTCACTTGAGTAAATATCGGACAATTTTAGCTCACAATGTTCGGTTTTTTCCCGTTATATCGCCGGGAATAAGCGAAGAAAACACGACTGGTAAAACGTCTAGATACTCTACATTAAACATTTGGCGTAACATACAAAGGTACTAGTGTCGTAGCGTAGCACAGGCAGATGTCGGTGTCTATAGTTTCTAGTTCGAAAAATAAATTTTAATTAATCAAATGCGCTATTTAAAGTTAAATAATGTTTTGGAAAAAAATCGAGAATTCCGTTTCAGATAGGTATTTCCGCGATTCCGTCCGCGATTCCGCGATCACGGAAAATCAGTGCCTCTAATAACGGTAACGTGGTATACCAACATCTGTGACGTTACACAGGAAGATTCCCTCTAAAAATAGATTGGACCTCGCTTGCTTAACGTTTTTTTCTCGATAGCACGTCTTGTGAAAAAATGCAAAAAATGCATTTCGTGGTTTTACAAACATCAGGATTACCAAAAAGCACTTCAGGTGAATGGAAATGTGTATTCTAAATAATAAAATGTAAGTAAAGTGCAATTTTATTTGTGAAAAATGGGGTTTAATGGTGAAAAACAACGCCGTAATGGTTAACAAATAACTGTAACTAGGGTGTGTCCCTTTAAGCCTTCTATCCGATTTAGACGGCATTTCATGGGTTCATTACTTGATATGGGCGCGGCAAGCGTCATTGCGTGTTCGCAATTGTTTTGACGTCAATCGTACAGCTCTTGGCCAATTGTGTCGAAGTAAGTTTCGTCACGTGACTTGTTATTAAGACGGCTTTTTGGTGTGTCTGCACGATTAAGACGACCGAAATGCTGATATCCGTATGACGAGTTAACCACGCCCACCGTGACACGTGATGCAAGGTTAGACACTTTCAATAATGGCTACCAATTCGCATAGGTCGATAGCAAAATCAACCGATCTGCCGATTACGTTTTTGCCTTAATTTATTTACAAATATCGTTGTTTAAATAAAAAGCCGACAAGAGGAGACATTCAAGTATTTCACTACAGGGTACATTTACGATGACAACGTGATTCAAATCGACGAAACCAGTTTTACTTCAATAAATTTTATCGAAGCATAAGAACCCGGAAGTGAACGTCGAATGCAACCAAAAGAACATTTAAAACATCCTATGGTCGTTTTTCTTGTCAGAACTGATAAATTAAAATGTCTTGTTTGTTTCTTTTTTCTTCTTCTTTTTCATCTTAATTTTTGTTGTTGTTGTTGTTGTTCGACTTTTATATTAATGGAATGCCGATATGCCGAGGAACAAGAGAATAGAATGCGCGGCGACGACCCGGCCTCGACCCGTTTAAAACCGTTTTTATTTTTGATCGGGTTGCGTTAAATGTTTTGTTTAAAAAAACAAAAGGGAGGAACGTGAGCAGTAACATTAAAATACAAGGCGTGTGGGAATGCTATCCGTGTACCATAATTTTATGCACGAAAGGATACAAAACTATAGCAGGATACAGTCGCCTGTGCCCAAAATTATGCAGGCAGTGGTTTAGATTGTGGGATTGCGATGTTTATAGGGGTTGATTCTTACATAGCTGCACAGCTTGAATCAACCGATATACTGCACTTGCCCTATTTATGAAACCAAAGCCATACACGAAATAAAAAAATAAAATAAAAATAAATAAAAACATCACAACTGGCGTAGCCAGAGGGTGGGTTGGTGGGGACCACATCTTTGGCCCTCCAGTTATGTATACTGACATATTGGCCCGTCTCCGTTCTGACAAGACATATTAGGGCTGTTTACGTTTGGGTGCCCCATCCATTCTTTATAAAATCAGGCTGTCTAGCACTCTTTTGAAAAAGTTGGACACAATTAGGAATGAAAATATAGAAAATGTAGGACAAAAGTAGGAAAACGTAGAACAAAAGTAGGACTGAAACAGTACGTAGCGACATTATTCATGCTCAAAACACCTTATGTGGTGCTTAGTTTGTACATGTATTTTGTGTTCTATGAAACATAATGTGAATCTTATGTAACGGTCACGTTATAGTTATTTCAAATTACTGTACACTATATTAATATACATATTTACTGCATAGGAATGCTGATGCACAGTAAAACAGAGTTAACATGATTAATTTAAGTTTTCCATAATGTATTATAGATTCTGAAGTCATACATACACATTGTACTTTATAATCATATTAATCATTGAAAAATATGTTGGCTTTGAGGGTGTAATTTTAATATGTTGAGATTATATGGTGCCACAAATTGGGAGATGTATCTTGCTGCCAAGAAAAAATAAAATAATTCCCATAACTGATGACTTCTATAATAACACAAGGAATATGCACACTTTAACAGCAATTCGTGGCATTTTCAAACAAAAAAATACGAAAAACTAAGTATTCTGAAGAAAAAGTAGGAAAAATAGGACAGACCAAAAAGTACGAAAAAGTAGGATAGCTCGACAGTCTGTAAAATATTTGCCAATTAAGCCAGTACAACAGTCTTTAAATAAATTATAAACTCATGTGTTGTGGCAACAATTGTTGGGAATCAAACTTGAAGCTTCTGCCCCCCCCCCCCCCCCCCCCCCCCAATCTCACACACCCCGCCCATTAGTTATCCTACTGTCACACAGAATGTACTCACAAAGCTTTATCTGTTCTAGAGGCATAGGTAGATAAAAAATAGTAATAAATATTATAAGACAACCCATGCCTACAGAACAATAATAATAATACAAAATAAAAATTTAATTAAAAAAATGTATATATATATTTTAAAAAAAGAGAGGGCAAAATTATATATATATATATATATATATATATATATATATATATATATATATATATATATATATATATATATATATATATATATATATGTAACATGAAACTAAACCACAGATTGCAGTTTGCACAATTTGTTTAATATTTATTATGAGAATACTTCCTAACATTTTCTATTTTTTCAAAGAGAGGGTCTTTACATATTAATCATCATGCAATCTGGTACAGGTAAATATATTTATTCAAAAATGTATCTTTCTGTGGCATCCATCTCCAAATCATTATTCTCGAAACTTGTAGTCAACTGAGCAATTAAGGATTACCATTTGATGGGTGGTGTCAAACTGAATCCCAAGTCTTGGAAGTCTGAATTACTCCTTAGCAGCAATATGTCCAAAAAAACCCATATATATTGTATTAAATGAAATTGTTGAAAGTGTTTCATTTTTAGCAACAATTTCATCCCCTGCCCCAGTTTTTCTTTCACATATCAGTTGAAACTGTTCTATTATTTCTATCAATCTGTTCTCAATATCAAGATGCAATGTAATTTGTTTAATAGTTTGTCTTCAGAATCTCATTTTCGACATCTAATCAATGACTCCACATCCATTGGTCCAGTTGCTGAAATATATAAAAACAAACATGTTAAGTATTTCACATCCATTTGAAGAAGAACATTAGTCTGTAACTTAATTATGTATCGTTGTATTAATTTAAAGTTTAATTTAATTTTAGGAAAACATTTTTTTACCAGGAAACAAAATCAATGTGACTAAACAAAGTATAAAATTAAAAAGTATTGCAGTAAATTAAGAAAAGTAGTGAACAATGTATTTAACTTTGATGATGTTATTTGATTTCTATTAGAAAGTTGCACAAAGCTACACATAAGATGACATGATGAAAAACAAAACTACTGTCTCCAAAAGAAAATCATATTTAGGGTAGGTAATAAAAACAAAACAGATGTAAGTGCCTCATCTAGGTGGTTATGGGTTTGAAATGTTTTGAAATTAGGGTTAGGACATTACATTTCCATTTATAAAAAGCAGTTCTTTTACTATCATTTATCTAAACATTAAACAAGTGTTCGAGATTAACGGTATCCCGATATCCCGGGGATACCAGAATTTATTTTTGGATACCAGACTTCAAGAACCCAGTATCCCACCGGGATACCAGATTTTGAAATGTTAGTATCCAACTGGGATACTGGCCAACATTTTTAATCTCGAACACTGCATTAAAAAATATATCTAGTAATTTCCAAGATTTTAGGGTATATAAGTTTAACCTCAGTAGCCTTTGGCAGAAACCATTAAGTTGAAAATTCTAAGAATAACAATAAAGGAATAATAAAATGTCTTACCAGTATTTATTATAAATTACCCAAGATTGGTAATTGATCTGCTGTTAGGTGAGGAATTGTTTTAATATATATTATGGCATCTTCATAAATCAAGGCTAATATTCGTTCCTCGTATTCAGCCTTGATACATGTCGTCAAGAAATCGTGCCACAAAATGCTTAAATTCATTGGATGCGATGAGATCTGATTGCAACGAATCGCAACGCTCCTTATAGATTCCCTTGTTATTGTAAACAAAGATGGCAGCGTCAGCGTCCGTGGAAACGTGTCATGTTTGTCACGATATGTGAAAAAAAAGGTTTCGGCGGTTAATTTTTGATATTGCTTTCAAGATTGTCACGTTACCGATGTTGTGATTGGTCAGCGATTCATCGTGTAAGGGACATACTCGGTGTTACAGATTTTCTTCCAATAGAGGGCGCTAGTAGTGGATATCAGTAATCTTGACTACATGTATCAAGGCTGAATACGAGGGACGAATATTAGCCTTGATTTATGAAGATGATATTTGATAAAATTGGGTTGTTTTAATTGAGGGGTCAAACATTTTGTACTTTTGACATGTATAGTCTAGAGTGCAAACCTGCAACATTAGTAGCCAGATATCTTTTATATATATATATATATATATATATATATATATATATATATATATATATATATATATATATATATATATACACACACACCGCCCAACAAACAGAATAGCACATACCACAGCCTTTGATATACTAGTCGTGAAGCTTAAATCGAATCAAACCGAGAAACCGTAACCGGCAGATCTGTTCCAATTGCAAAAAATCACAATAGGGCTTCAAAACATTTCCTACATAAAATTTGCCTAATTTATAACTTTCTAGACAATACTTCCTTATCCCCCTAAAGCTCACTCACCCCCCCCCCCCCACCACACACAAAAACACATACACATGCAAACAAAAAGAAAAGGAAAAAAAGCTAACACTTCCAAACGTTCCAGCATGCTTGTTAATACTATCACTAACCCTAAACGTAACTTAAGCCTAAATTAACTGAATGCTGGAACGATCGGAAGTCTTGCCAAAACATTTATTTTGGCCATTCGTTTGACTGTGCAGTTTAACGACGGATTCTTAACGACAATATATACATCGAAGACTGATTAAATGAGTCAGTAAATTCCATTACATTGGAGGGAAAGTGATTCTTAAACTCTTACCTTCGTAGAATTTATATATCTGTTGAATTTTGATGGATTTCGGCAAAACTTCACTTTCAATACCATTACCATGTGCATGATGTGACGGTTTCGCAGGAAAACACCGATTTCACGTCAATCGTAGGCTCCGCATAGTTGTCATCGCTGTTAACACTTGTCAGCAGAAGTATATGTTTACTATGATTATAATTCAGTACGAGGAGACAATTATTTTAGCTAATTTTAATGCTAACTATACAAAAACGTTACACATCGAAAACATTTATGTTGTCTAACCTAATGGC
This sequence comes from Gigantopelta aegis, assembly GCF_016097555.1. Classification (NCBI taxonomy): domain Eukaryota; kingdom Metazoa; phylum Mollusca; class Gastropoda; order Neomphalida; family Peltospiridae; genus Gigantopelta; species Gigantopelta aegis. The sequence continues at coordinate 12,434,510 of NC_054700.1, read as the reverse complement.
GTCCAAGCAAATTTGGGCCCGCGGTTTTTGAACCGCGAAACATGATTGGTCCAGCGCGGTTGTCAATCACGCCGTACGGAGGGGTCAATTGAAGTGGAACCGAGGAACTGCCATCTAAATACGTTTTGACGTCATACACAGTGCTTCATTATAGGCGGTTAATTGTGTGTAAGAATAGTTTCCATGGTGGCAGTCATGTCAACAACTAACTTACTTCATCAGCGATACCCACGTCACAGCTATGACGCAACGCTGTCTCTTGTTCTCAACTTGCAAAAAGTATATTTCGGTCCTGCGTCACGAAGTATCAAAAACATGAAGAACGTATGCTGCATTGATGGCGATAAGACTAGTTTATTTGTATTTTCCACTGTAATTAGTAGATGGTGCGATATCGAGGCGAATTTTCAGCTTTAATCACTGGTCTAGCAAACACGCAGGCACGTGCGTGCACGCACGCACACACACTACACGTGTGTGCACGCACACACACCACACGTGCGTGCACGCACACACATCACACGCGCGTGCACGCTCACACATCACAAATACGTATGCACAAAGGCACGCGGGCACATATATACAGACACACACAAACACATACATAAATACATACACACGCACACACACAGACGGTGACGCAATATGTCCGAACAGAAATCTACGACTCAGTGAAACAAATAGACAACGATAAAACCGACAAGAAGAATGAAAACGAAAACCATGATAAATATCAAAGAGAATTTAATGAGCGGAACACATGCATACACCTGAACAATGTCGGTACGTTGAGCAAAGAAAGTGCCTAATGACGCCACGTATACTTTTTTCAGTATACAGTTGAACAAAAGTTAAGCACAATGAACACGATATATGTTGCTTCAATTATCCCCAGAAATCCCCCTGCCCATAAAAAAATACCCGCACCCCCCACAAAAAACACCCCCCCCCCAAAAAAAAAAACCCCAAGGACCCCCACCTAAATTTTGCGATAGTTATAATTTTATTACATATTAATTTTCTTCTTTTTTTACGATCCCCCCGCCCCCCCCAGTTTTCTTGGCATTCCACCTCATGTCACTAGGGCCCCCCTAAATGGATTTTCTAGATCCGCTACTGATATGTGTGCCAATATGTTTTTGTCCCTCCCTGAAAAAGGCCTCCTAAGGTCGCCCCTGGGTGGCACTCGGGCATCGAATTGAATATGCATTGATTATATTCTTAAGAGAAGTAATTTAGCATGCGTACAAGCGTACGTGAATTTACACTGAAAACAATTTGAACACATGACTCATGGTAAATATTTGCGACACTTAAAAACATTTTGTAACAGCAGGTTCATGGCGAACAATGTAAATACGATTCATATATATATAGCTAGAAGTATTGGTGTATGCTATAGGAGCCGTTCACAATTATGACTAATTACATTAGCGTACAAACAGATGGTTTTAGTAACAAACGTAAATATAACAATATTCCTTACAAAATCTACATTTTTATATACATATATATTTTAAAGTCAAGATTGGGGAGAAAAACAAAGACGACGAAATACAGTTTGTACGCTCGTGCAAATAATAATTATGACAAGCTCCTTAGCATTAGCTTCATGCTGCGTTTGTAGCTTAAACCACTTCCACATACTAGAATACGCTGATCCGAAACACATAGTTATAAGACAAGGCTTGGACAACGCAAATTGCGACATCTCGCACGACTTCTGGCAAGAATTCTAGACATTACTAACAGTATATAGTAATTCACCGAGATCACATAATACATTGCGCTTCTTGTACATATCGCAAACACACATCTATAAACAGTCGAACCTGGTATAGCAAGCACCCTATGTTAACAACCGTCTATCTATAAACAACAGTAGCCTCTAGTGATCCGCAAATGTTTGGGAAAGTTAATAGCTCTCACAAAAAGACTTGGCTAGTGCCCTATGTATTATAAGTGATACAGTTGATAATTTCCATTAGCCGAGACCAAACATTCACTAGCCAGGAATTAAAACTGGGCCCAGTTTCACAAAACATCGTAAGCCTCGTTTTGCACGTAAACGTAAATCTACGACTAAATCACAATTCTTAGTACTATTATAGTTCATTTTTATTTCATTTCAACATATTTTCGTGCTTATATCCAATTAAGGTTCAAGCACGCTGTCCTGGGCACACACCTCAGCTATTTGGGCTGTCTGTCCAGGACAGTGGGTTAGTTATGGTAAGTGTGAGAGAAGAGGGCGTATAGTGATCTTACACCTACCTACTGAGTCGTTAAAACTCTCCCTGGGTTGGAGCCGGTACCGGGCTGCGAACCCTGTACCTACCAGCCTTATATCCGATGACTTAACCACGACACCATCGGGGCCGGTATTAAAGTTCAACAAATATAGTTAGAAGGACACATATTTCATTTTCTTTTGTCTTTAAAATACTCCAGCTTTCGTAATAACAATTCTCTACGTGAAATTGATGCCAAACACGTATAAACGCACGACCGGTATAACTGCTAGTAGCAGACGTCAACTTACAATGTTTAGTGAAATGGACCCCTGGTGGATTTGTAGACATATATCATTTTATATATCTTTATAACAAGGTCACCTGCTTAAAACAGACATCAGCATATTCGTCTGGCTCGTCTTAGAGTAAAGTGGTTTGACTCTATGTTTTAAGGTACACAGGCCTCTAAAACACAATAGCAGTTTTGCAAATCTGGTAAAAAGAAATCTTTATCCCTATACAAATTTCAATTAGCCGAACAAAAAAAACCCCCCACGTATGGCATCACAATGAGGCGGTTTTCGAATTAGCTTTTTGGCGAATTATTAATGAAAATAATTTCGCCAAATTTAGTTTTAATTGTCATTCGGCGAACCACATTTTATATCCTGCTATGAATGAGTGCCATATTTTATAACTGTCAACGTTTAAAGGGATATTCCTGAGTTTGCTGCAATTTTTACAAATATTAAGATAACCAGAAACACATTGAATATATTGACACTAATATTCTAAATAAGAAAATATATTTAATATGTAAGTTTAATTGTAGAAATATTTTATTAGTCGGAAACATCTTACAATGCAGCAAACTCGGGAATGTCCCTTTAATATCGAATTTCTTCCGTAAGCATTAGGATATGTTTCAAAAGTGCATCGCAAGTGAAAAGTTTAATTTAGTGTTTATCTGTAACATATTATAACTTATAATACGTCAGAGGAACATATACATTTAAATGAAATGTTAATTGATATCACAGAGATCTGCCCTACAAGTGAAATGAAAATATGTTAACAATACGTAACAGTTTTCAAAGTAAAAAAACAAGAGAAGAAATCAATAAACATATTAATAATCATAAAAAAGATCTGGCCATAAAAGGCATTCAACAGAGCTGAGTTAATAATTTTGTCACAATGAACACACTGAAGATGGAACCAGAACTATTTCAAAATTATGTCTCTCTCTCTGTAATAAAGTTTCACCTAGTGATGGAAATGTGGGTTAGAAAATCAGTACACACTTGGATGGCCACGAGGAAGCGTTTAAAGTTCATTTTGTTTAACAATACAACAAAGAACATTGATTAATTAGGATGTCAAATATTTGATATTTATGATACGTAGTCTTTTCTTTTATATGATGAACTGTAAATGTTCAAGGTTAATAAATGAATTGAATTGAATATGCACTTTCCCCACATACCACGAATTTTGATATACCAGTCATCGGGCACTGGATGGGGTGAGAAACGCTCAGTCAGAGAATATGTCAATCGAGGAGATTCGATCCTTCATCTGAAGGACCTCAGGCGAGTGCTGTACCGACTGAGCTAGATCCCTTCCCGAGGGGGTGGGGTGGGTTTGGTGGTGAGTTTATGAAGAGTGCTAGGTAAAATAATCCTCCACAAAATTCTCTTGAGAAATGAAGTGAACACAGTCGTAATGGTTTGCTGTTTACTTTGACGTCCGAATATGGTTGCGTCCCGACCCCAGCTAGAACGCCAATGATGGCATTTACCAGCAAGTATTCCCCATTTCCATCACTAGATTCACGTAAACGAAGAACGAATCCTATATAAGCTGCAATAACAAAGTTCGGACCAGCCAAGAGGTAGGTTAATATAGGCATATAAATTAGAAAAGCTGCCTAAAGGTTCAAGGCCACTGATGTATTGTCAATAACTACAAGGTGCTGCTTGCTGGAAACTTAATGTTTCAACCTTATTGTGGCCGTAACATTTGACCTTTTAGTTTTACAACGATATGAGCCATATATAATTATAACACAGAACAAAAATGGTTACAGTAGAAATACCGAATACTGACCGATAATTCACTGGCAACTTTATGACGACATTACATTAATTACCTTTCCCTGATAATATATATATATAAAATAATAACTGAGAAAAAGGACGAAAAAGAAACGAAACAACATACGAATATATAACAGTACTAACACATAATACACTCTATATCATAACATTTTGCACATAACATAATTATATAATTTGATGTATCAATTGTATAAGCTATAATGTCACCAGTATCAAAGGAATTTGCAATAGTAATAATCTCCATCAACGCGTACATACAAGACATATATACATCAACAGCGAGACAAGCTTCTGCGAAAATAAATGGCAAATATCTGATTGAGCCAAATGGGAAGTAGAACGTTCGATTCAAAGCGGCACGGACTTTGTACTTAATCCTATTTATTACTAGATCAAGCTAGCCCAATTATTTGCGAACTGTAAGAGTAGGATTCGTGAGGACAATATCAACATCTTTTTTAAAAAAGAAAGAAAAAAAGGTCTCTTCCATTCCGAAAGGATATAACAACTATGGACTTTTTTTTTTAAAGGTGCAGACCCTAGTTTCAGCCCGTGAAAATGGACACTAAGTAAATTTAATCTACAAACCTGCAACACATTTGGATAAGGTTATAACAAAGAGAAGCTAAAGACTGTGATGTTTAAACGGGAAAATACCGTCTAAAAATAACTAAAGCTTGTCTGGATAACCATTACTTCTCAGACGAACGTGCGTTTTTAGAATTATGAAAAATTCAAATTTGGAGTATTTCAAACACCTGGAGGACCAGAATCACTTCGTAAATAATTATAAGTACTTCTAACTTTAAAAAAAAAAAAAATGATTTAAAAAAAAAAAAATACGTTGTAGTGTTTAAAGACTAGGGTCTGTCGCTTTAATATCAAAATCGATTTGTTAATACTATGCAGACTCCGCCGACTTCAGGGTCCGTTCAGCCAGCCTTTTGTCGCTAACGCTTGCCTGAATGCATTTTGCACGGCACATTAAGAAACCAAAATGACCACGTCGGCAACCAGTCAGTTTGCAAAAGTTGAGGGAAAAAACCCAACAACAAACAAACAAACAAAAAAGTTGGTGGACGAGGGCAAGTTTTGTGTTTTTGCTCAACTCATATCTCTCTCAAGGCTACTCGCCGACAGTCGAGTTGTTAGTATCCGAGGAATCACCGATTTCAAAAGATTTGGCGTTTTGATTTTATTACTAATACTGCTATAAAAGGAGATGTTTGAGGTAGTTTTGAAAATACCGTAAATTCATTCATTTTCGATAGCTGGGTATTCTTTTCACTGTAACATATCTTTAATGTTATAACATCCTGATAACTGAGAGGCCACGAAGAAATATCTATCTACTTAAATAAACAATTAATAACGTCTTTAAGAGCGGGCTAACCTCAGCGATGACCTTCTTGCATACGTTTGATAGATTATTCGGATTTCGGTTCTGTTTACACAAGTCAACAGATAAAAAGATTATCATATTTCTATATCCAGTGTTGAAGTATTTTCGCTCTTCGCGATGACATATGAAATGTATTTCATGAGGTATCTGAAACTTAATATGAAATGGAAGCGAGTTTAATATTTTATTTATTATTCAACAATCGTGTCCCAATAAAATTTTATGATCGGAGTTAAAAAGTGCACGGAAACGAATGAATTCACGGCCAGTTGAGACCTGTTCCAAAAGGATTTGAATATTCAAATGACACACTGAATATTTATAGAAACCTAAAATATATCCAAGTATTCAGGTCAATATTTGATCTCCAATCGGAAGAGACTTCAGTGACAGTGAGAACATAATAATGCTATTCAGTGCTTCGCTTTGTCTTGCTGGAAAAATAATTTAAAAAACAAAGAACTAAAATGTCAGCTACTTTCGTGACCAATCTACTCATAATAGACAATTAATGAAGACGTTTTTGCATAGAATAAAGGCACAGCAGTGATGGCAACACAGAAGCTGATAACAAATAATTATGACCTTTTGTTTCATGTAAAAATAATTTTGATGGTATTTGGTAATATTACAGGAAGAACATGACATTGTGCTTATAAAACTGTAAAGTATAGACTCATAGTTTAAGCATGTAAAAACGTTTTGTTAGAAGGACATTCCTGAGTTTGCTCCATTGTAAGATGTTTCCGACTAATATAATATGCCTACGATTAAACTTACATATTAAATATACTTTCTTGTTTAGAATATCAGTGTCTGTATATATATTCAATGTGTTTCTGGTCGTCTTAATATTTGTAAGAAGCTTAAACGTACGTATGTACGAAAAATAAGAAGAAGAAATCAAATGAAATTTACGCTAGTGCAAATATTAGAACGATCAGAAACATGTTTAATATACAGCCACTAATATTTTATGCAGAAAAATATATTTGATATGTAATTACAGTCGTTAAACGTCTCTGTTAGTCGATAACATCTTAAAAATTGTAGCAACTTCAGGACTGTTCCTTTAAAGTCTTAGATTTGGATTTTACGTTTTATAAGCAAACGCCTAGTTCTTCATAAAATAAAATTCAAAACTAACGAGTAACGTAAGATTTCCAGATTAAACAAACCAGACTAGCAATTTGTACAAGCAATATTATTTGGATTTCAAGATTCTCATACAGATACTAGTAAACCATTAATAATACATGAGAACTGTTTTATTTTATAAACATACGTGAACTCACAAGACTGGTCAGATGCGCCCGTGCTTATAAAACCTTTCGAGTCCAGACTCAATCTCTAATGACGTCACACACATACAATTTGTATGGCGTTGTCATGACATTAGTGTCTCAGACTCTATTAGAGTCTCGAGTCTAGACTCTAAAAGAGTTATAAGCACCAGGCCTGTATTATTTATATTTTAGTCTAAGTACACGAAATCTTCAATTCTTACAGCTACGTTTGATTTAAAAATTACAATGACGAAGGATAAACCCTTAAATTTGAGCATTAAGTCTTAAAGGGACATTCCTGAGTTACCTGCATTGTAAGATGTTTCCGACTAATAAAATCTTCTTAACGTCTAAAAATACGCATTAAATATATTTTCTGGTTTAGAATACCAGTGTCGGTATATTCAATGTGTTTCTGGTCGTCTTAATATTTGTAAGAAATCCAAACAGGATTTTGTCTTCAAATAATTTCGTACGTACGAAAAAAACATATTTAAGGAAATAAAATGAAATTTAACCAAGTACAAATACTAGAATGATCAGAACATTTTTAATATATAGCCACTAATATTTTATGCATACGAATATACTTGATATGTAATTACAATCGTTAAAAAGTCTCTGTTTGGCGATAAAATCTTTAAAATTGCAGCAAACTCAGGACTGTCCCTTTAGCTTAAAAGGTTTATAAACACAGGCCATGCACGAACTAAACCAACTCTAAAGCCGAGGTGGTCACAATATGCGATGCGATGCCCTCCCACCTCCGCGTTGAAAGAGGAATAATAATATAACTACCCCCCCCCCCCCCCCCCCCCCCCCCCCGTTGTTGGAATATCCAACGCCTTTGAAAATTAGACTGGATATAATGACAGCAAAAGTGTGTTCCGGAAATCGAGCGTTCGCAGTCAATCTTAAGACAGGTTTTGCGTCAAACGTCAAATGAATGATGGAATGAACACTAGTCAAAATGTCCGCAAGCGCTCGTTCTCCTAAACACAATTCGTATTTTAATAAAGCACCGTTCTAGTCTCCAATCACAAACTCAGTGTATTTATATACTGATGGAAAAAATAAGGGATCACATTGCGTTGTAGGCCAAGCTTAGTGATGTCTGTATATATAAAATAAACACGTAACATGGGATTGAATAGCTTAATGACCTCTGTATATAAAATAACTATGTAAAATAAAATTGAATAGCTTTAGTGATGTATGTATATAAAATAAACTGTGATATAGAATTGAATAGCTTAGCGATATCTGTATATAAAATAACATGTAATATGGGATTGAATAGCTTAGTGATGTCTGTATATAAAAGAAAGATATAAAATGTTATTGAATAGCTTCATGACCTCTGTATATAAAAGAAATATGTAAAATAAAATTGAATAGCTTTGTGATGTCTACGGTATATAAAAGAACATGTATTATGGGATTAAATAGCTTAGTAATGTCTGAATATAAAAGAAACATGTATTATAGAATTTAATAGCTTAGTGATGTCTGCATACACAATAAACTGTAATACAGAATTGAAAAGCTTAGTGATGTCCGTATATAAAATAGACATGTATTATGTGATTGGATAGCTTAGTGATGTCCGTATATAAAATAGACATGTATTATGTGATTGGATAGCTTAGTGATGTCCGTATATAAAATAGACACGTATTATGTGACTGGATAGCTTAGTGATATCTGTATATAAAAGAAACGTAATATAGGGTTGGATATCAGTAAAATGGGATTGAACATTAGTAATATTAGATTGAATATTAATAACATGGATAAATTCCTGACATTATGGAATGAATGAACGAATGAATGAATGAATGTTTAACTACACCACGGCAGAAAAATACACATCGGCAATTGGGTCTCACAAATGATAAGTATGTGAAAATATTTGACATTATGAATATTATGGATAAGAGTTTGGGCTGCAATAACTACTTGCATTTACCATTCATGTGATCCCTTATTTTTTTCCATCAGTATAAATATATAAAGTGGAAGTTTAGTATAGAACCCTCAAAAGGACAAGCCGAGAAACAATATATATTGTGGGATTGTAGCAATAGTAATGATGATATTTGTTAAAAATTCCGGAATTAAGACAGCGCCATTTTTCAGTCAATAACAAATGTATAATAGCTGTTGAAAATATCAGATCAGCTGTTCACAATTTTACTGCAAGTTCTTGGTTGCGTTTAATGAAGATCTGAAGATGATCTTTAAAAAAAGAGAGTAAAAAAGAAGAAAAACCCCAACCTCTATTACTTTTATGAAACAGTTCTAATGAAGGTAAACTTTGAAGCATCGCAGAAATTGCGAACAGCTGATACTACGTTGTTATTAATGTCAAATATACTCAACAAAATTAATTAAGGGCCAGTGTATATTTGTTGGAGGTTTTCTTTATCTACGGCATAAAATAGATTTGTTTTTGGTTTTACGAGGCATACAAAGTGTGCATCACTGGTCAAACGACCGGCCTCCGTGGTATCGTGATTAAGCCATCGGACATAAGGCTGGTAGGAACAGGGTTCGCAGCCCGGTATCGGCTTCCACCCGGAGCGAATTTTACACCCTCTTTTCTCTCACTAACCACTAACAGACAGCCCAGATAGCTAAGGTGTGTGCTCAGGACAGCGTGCCTGAACCTTAATTGGATATAAGCACGAAAATAAGTTGAAATGAATTAAATTGGTCAAACTTTACTCAGTCAATACTTAGAAATAATTCGTGATCAAAACGTCCAAACATAACATAACACTAGAAAGAAAAAAAAAACCCCCAAAATATCTAATAGCCCTTACTTAATGTTGTTGAGTATAATCGTCGAAAAAAAGAGAAACAAAAAGCTTATAACATTATAGACACGTGAACACAAGTAAGCTGTTTGAAAACACCTTTTGTTTTGCAACGCCATTTAACTATAAAATGCCATTTATGAAAGTCACAGTGAACGTGTTGGCTGCCAGTTAATAATACCTGTACTGAACGCCCACAATACTAAACGAATGGCAGCGATGAGTTTTTGGTTTAATACGGTTATAATATAATAATATATATCACCAGGTGTCTCTGAAAGCAAGGCACCATGTTGTGTTGGCAGATTCAGGGTTTGAAATCTTAGAAAAATTCCTTCAGCAGTTCGATATACAACATACCAAACATAACACTGCTAGTTTTTCCCTACAACGTACTGAAGAACTCTTTTAACAGTATAATATACGATATTCCAAACAACACATCGGAGTTATTGTTCTTACAACTCATTTGAGGAAACCTTTTTAACAGTGTAATTACTATACGATATTCCAAACACCACATCGGAGTTATTGTTCTTACAACTCATTTGAGAAAAGATTTTTAACAGTGTAATTAATATACGATATTCCAAACACCATATCGGAGTTATTTTCCTTACAATCCATGTGGGGGAAATCGTTCAACATTGTGATTAATATACGTTATTCCAAACACCATATCGTAGTTATTGTTGTTACAACCCACTTGAGAAAATATTTTAAGGGTATACAATATACGTCGAAGTAATTCTTCATACACTTTTTAAAGAACTTTCTCAGCAGTATGATATATTTTATACCAAACACCGTACCATACCGGAGATAGTTTTGCTTACAAACGATTACAACATCTCTCAGCAGTATAATATACAACATACCAAACACCGTATCAAATAATTGCAGCCCTTCCGAAAAACCTCTCTCTCTGCAGTATTATATACACCATATCAAACACCTTATTGAAGTCACTCTTGTATCCACTCTATTCCGTTGGGCAGATCATCCAGTATTAAAGATTCAGCGATCACGTATTTTTGCACACATAATCCATATGCAGTGTTGATCTCCTGTAAGGTGCTAACTTGAGCTGGACCTGGAGCCGAATTCACGGATCTCCCTAGAGCTTAAGAAACATCAAATAGTCCTTGCAAGTTTTCTTGGTTGTTTTTGTTTTGCATAGCACTGTGAAATCGCAAAGTTGCGACAGTTTAGTGAATTAAGTCCCTGGTGTGTTGTGAACACTGAATATTTCCCATCTCCACTCTGAAACACTTACAACTGGACCAAGCACAGAAATGTATCAGTGATTCACATTGTGTAGTCACGTTACTTGTAACAGCGTATGCGATGTGTTTTTTTCCATTGCCCTCAACGAGAGGGAGACAGAGGGAGTTAAAGTTTGGTTTGTTTAACGACACCACTAAAGCACACTGATTTATTAATCAGCGGCTATTGGATGGGGAGAGAGAAAGAGAGTGAGGGAGATCTTCAAACCACTTCCTCCACGTCCACCTCTATGATGGAGTTTCCAGTGAGGGGTTCAGTGGAGTTCTGCGTGACAACAGGTTGTTTGGGGTTCTCGGTGTAGTACCTGGAACAGTACGTGCAGTTGATGATCTCGTCGAAACACTCACCCATGTCCGTGGACAGCTTGGAGTAGAGCACGGGCCGGATCGTCTTGTCAACGAGCGCCAGACACAGGAGGTAGTCGTTGACGACGTACAGGGTGTCGAGGGCTTCGGCCTCCAACGTGTCCATATGCACCTCCTGCGACCGGTACATCGTGTAGAGGTTCATGATCTGGTATGGCAGCTCGCAGATGATGAAAGCCACAACAACGGAAGACACCAGACGCGAGATCTCCCTTTCCTTGCGGGAATAACTCTCGGAGAAGTACCTCTGTCCGACGTAGTAGGTCCCCGCGTACACGAGCAGCACCATGGCGAGCGGAACGAAGCACGAGAACGCTCCGGTCAGCCACATCTGTTCCTGGTGCACGCCGTCCACCCAGTAGCAGACGGACTGGAACTTGCTGTACATCTGGATCACGGGCACGGTGGCCAGGGGAGCGATCACCCACAGCAGGCAGCTGCAGATGAAGGCGTGCCTGCCCGTCGGCGCGCGGTAGCCGCGGTTGGTGAGCATGATCCCCCGGAGCACGGCGAGGATGACGATGTGATAGGGACCGATGTAGGACGTCGCGTCGGCGATGTAGCGGCTCGCCTTGCACCAAGCCGGCGTAATCACGTCATCGTTGCCCACAAAGTTGATGATGTGCGATGGGACGGCGATCGCCAGGTGCAGCATGTCTGCTGCTGCCAATCCTCCGGCGCAGACGTAGATGTCCGTCCTCAGCTTGGGGTATTTGATGAGCGATCGCAGCATGATGGTGTTGGCGATGATGCCCACCAGACCCGTCAGACTCATCAGGATGATTACCATCAGCGTCTCCTGCGTGGGCAGTTCGAGGTCCATCATAGGCACCTCGTCCTGGTAGATGGGGTAGTCCTGATCCAGGGTGATGGTTAGGTAGCTGGCAGCCGTGAAAACAAGGCTGCAAGCTCAATGCTTTTACTCAAAGTCCTCTAAACGAACCTTACACGTTGGTGATGGTTATGTGTCCTAGCAGCCGTGAAAACAAGGTTGCAAGCTCACTGATACTGTTCTTCAAAGTCCTCTAAACGAACCTTACACGTTGCTGATGGTTATGTGTCCTAGCAGCCGTGAAAACAAGGTTGCAAGCTCACTGATACTGTTCCTCAAAGTCCTCTAAACGAACCTTACACGTTGCTGATGGTTATGTGTCCTAGCAGCCGTGAAAACAAGGTTGCAAGCTCACTGATACTGTTCCTCAAAGTCCTCTAAACGAACCTTACACGTTGCTGATGGTTAGATAGCTGGCAGCCGTGAAAACGTGGCTACAAGCTTACTGCTGCTTTTTTTGCAAATTCCTCTAAAGGAATTTTACATGTTGCTAATGGTTAGATAGCTGGCAGCCGTGAAAACTCGATTGGTAGCTCACTGCTGCTTTTCCCCAAAGTCCTCTAAACGAACCTTACACGTTGATGATGGTTAGGTGCTGGCAGCTCTGGAAACCAGGCTGCAAGCTGATTGTATTTCCTCAAAGTCCTCTAAAAGAACCTTACACACTGCTGGTGACGATGATGATGAAGGACGACCAGGGAACTAGCATCCCACGAAAGGGTCCCAGACTGCTCTGTAGAAGTGATGGATCTTCCGGTGTATTGATGTCTCTTTGTAAGGTCTTTTGGCTACTACAGCTGGATCCTTCGTCTCCATTCGCGTTATATGGACCTGAAGAAAGAAAGAAAACACAAACTGTTACAATAAGGAATGGAATGTTTGTTTAAAGATGTTGTCCTGACATAGGTTACCACTAAAATGCACTGTATCGTGCCAAGTTATGAATATGCACCAGTGTGATAATCATTTAATAGCTCCATTAGACATCTCATAACAACCTTATGGTAGACAATTTGTTTACACCACTAGAGCACACTGATTTATTGATCATCGGTTATTGGATGTCAAACATTTGGTAATTTTGACATAGTCTTAGAGAAGAAACCCGCTTCATTTTTCTATTAGTAGCAAGGCATCTTTTATATGCACCATTCAACAGACAGGATAGCACATACCATGGCGCACTGGATGAAACGACAAATAGCCCAGTACACCCAGCAACGGGGTTCGATCCCAGACCGACAGCGCATCAGGCGAGTGCTTTACCACTAGGCTACGTCACGACCCTTCACCACAATTAACATACTATTTATTTAAAGACATCGTCCTGACATAGGTTACCAATAAAATACACTGCACCCTGTAGTGTTATGAATATGCACTATCGTCGTTATCATTTAATAGCTCCATTAGGAATCTCATATAACAACCTTGTGGTAGACCCCCTCTGTCGCGGCCCGAGTCACTGGCCATGCTAAGGAAGGAAGGAAATGTTTTATTTAACGAACCACTCAACACATTTTAATTACGGCTATATGGCGTCGGACATATGGTTAAGGACCACTCAGATATATAGAGAGGAAACCTGCTGTCGCCACTTCATGGGCTACTCTTTTTGATTAGCACCAAGGGATCTTTTATATGCACCATCCCATAGGATAACACATACCACGGCCTTTGATATACCAGTCGTGGTGCACTGGCAGGAGCGAGAAATAGCCCAATGGGTCCACCGACGGGGATCGATCCCAAACCGACCGCGCATCAAGCGAACGCTTTACCACTGGGCTACGTCCCGCCCCTGGCCATGCTAAGAGTCCCGGCCCAGGAGAGACGTGCCTGAACCTGTATTGGATAGGGACACGTTAAAAATCCTTCTGGTAAAAGTCTGTACAGGGAACGGCATGATCTAGCTCAGTTGGTAGAACACTTGCCCGAGGTCGTAGGATCAAACCCCTTTGGTGGACCCGATGTCTGATTAGGTTTTTCTCTGTTCCAAAAGAGTTCCCCACGACTGGTATATTAAATGTTGTGGTATGTGCTGTCATGTGTGTGGAAAAGTACATAAAAGATCCATTGCTGCTTATAGAAAAATGTAGTTTACTCTAAGACTATGTCAGAATTGCCAAATAAATAACATCCAATAGCCAATGATTAATAAGTCAATGTGCTCTTGTGCTCTTCTTAAATGTTTCTTTTGTTTAACGACACCACTAGAGCAACTGGTAATTTTGACATATATATAGTCTTAGAGAGGAAACCCGCTCCATTTTCCATTAGCAGCAAAGGATCTTTTTATATGCACCATTCTACAGACAGGATAGCACATATCACGGCCTTTAATATACCAGTCGTGGTGCACTGGCTGGAACGAGAAATTGCCCAATGGGTCTACCGACTGGGATCGATCCCAAACCAACCGTGCATCAAGCGCTGGCTGGAGCAAGAAATAGCGCAATGAGCCCACTGACGGGGATCGATCCCAAACCGACCGCGCATCAAGCGAGCGCTTTACCACTGGGCTACGTCCCGCTCCTCAAACTTTAAAGGATGCAGGGAAGTAATACCGGGTTTAATCTGGATACGGATATAGGGGCGAGGCGTAGCGCAGTGGTACAGCGCTCGCTTGATGCGCGGTCGGTTTGGGATCGATACCCGTCAGTGGGCCCATTGCGCTATTTCTCGCTCCAGCCAGTGCACCACGACTGGTACGTCAAAGGCCATGGTATGTGCTATCCTGTCTGTGGGATGGAGCTTATAAAAGATCCCTTGCTGTTAATCGAAAAGAGTAGCCCATGAAGTGGCGATAGCGGGTTTCCTCTCTCAATATCTGTGTGGTATTTAACCATATGTCTGAAACCATATAACCGTAAATACAGTGTGTTGAGTGCATCGTTAAATAAAACATTTCTTTCTGGACACGGATATTTATGGGCAGTTTCGGCGAATTTAGCCAAATGCAAATTCCAATTCGTCCAACAAAATGTAACAGATTTACGATTATTTAAAGTAATCTAATCAGTACAGCCTGGCTGACTGACATTTTTATCTGAGGAGGTAACGAGAGAAAAACGCAAAGTGTTTCGAAATCGTCTTCCGAAGTGGTCCGAATGAATTATAAATACATCTATGTGCAGACAGCCGCTCAAATTAAAAAAAAAGAAAAACCCCAGTAATCAAAGACACAATATACTTTACGAAGTAGCTTTTTAGGGAATTAGTAATGAATCGGTGTTGCTAAATTCAAATTTAATTCCAACTAGTCAAAAAGCTTTGTTTTGTTTAACGACACCACTAGACCACATTGATTTATTAATAATCGGCTATTGGATGTCAAACAATTCTGACATAGTCTTATAGAGAGGAAACCTGCTACGTTTTTTTTCGTTAGTAGCAAGGGATCTTTTATATGCACTATCCCACAGACAGGATAGACCACGGCCTTCGATATACCAGTCGTGGTGCACTGGCTGGAACGAGAAATAGCCTAATGGGCCCACTGACGGGGATCGATCCCACACCGACCACGCATAAAGCGAGCGCCCTACCACTGGGCTACGTCCTGACTACAAGAAGTCTAGGTGAACACATTTCAAAGGCGGATCTAAGTGGGGGGGGGGGGGGGACCCCCCCCCCCCTTAAATTTTGCGACAGTTTCAATTTGATTATATATTAACTTTAATTTTTTACGATCCCCCTCCAAACATCCCCCAAAGTTCCTTTGTCATTTCGCCTCATGTTATTGTCCCCCATTAGATGGATTTTGTGGATCCGCCACTGCATTCATCAGGCGTCTTCAGCTTTTCCGGGGCATCCTGCCGTGAGAGCGTGTGCAGTTACTTTGCTTTCCCAGAAAGCATGTGCCTTTCACGTGCGGCAATATCAAATGCCGCATGATTTCGACCTTGCCGCATGCCGCGTGCATGTAAAAGCAACTGAATATTATTGAGTTTCCTATTCACATGAGTGTGGTGGGATTTAGCTCAGGGGGTAGAGCGCTCACCTGCGGTGCGTTGGTTGTAAGGGCGAATTCCCTCAGTGGACCCAGTTTTCCCCGTTCACTACCCGCACCCCATGATTGATATATCAAAGACCGTGGTTTGTGCTGTCCTGTAAGCGGGGAACAACATATAAAAGATTCCATGCTGCTAACTTAAAATGAGGGCGGGATTTAGCTCAGTCGGTTGAGTGCTTGCCTGAAGTGCTTGCGTCACAGGATCGAACCACCTCGGTCGATCCATTCAACTGATTGAGGTTTTTTTTTTATCGTTCCAATAAGTGCATCACAACTGACCAAAGGCCATGGTATGTGTTTTTCTGTCTGTGGTTAAGTACATATAAAAGATCCCTTGCTGCATTAGGAGATATGTAGTGGATTTCCTCTGATGACTACGTGTCAAAATTACCAAATGGTTCACATCCAATAGCTAATGATTAATTAATCAATGTGCTCTAGTCGTGTCGTTAAACAAAATAAACAAACAAACTTTAACTGAAAACATAAAACAGGTTTCCTCTAACACTATGTGTCAAAATTATCAGATGTTTGACAGGCAATAGTGCTTAAGTGGTGTCGTTAAACAAAACAAATATTTAACTGTTGAATAACGAATAGTCGTTACTCCCCTCTTACGGAATAAAAATCAATTTGGAACACGTCAAAAATACAACAAATATACCGACATCCAAAACGTTACAAGGCTTGGAATTATAGAAAATCAACAAATGGAAATATTTTATTTAACGACGCACTCAACACATTTTATTTACGGTTATATGACGTCAGGCATATGGTTAAGGACAACACAGATATTGAGAGAGGAAACCCGCTGTCGCCACTTCATGGACTACTCTTTTTCGATTAGCAGCAAGGAATCTTTTATATGCACCATCCCACAGACATGATAGTACATACCACGGCCTTTGTTACACCAGTTGTGGAGTACTGGCTAGATCGAGAAATATCAACAAATGATGATACGGTGATATATGACAGTATGACGTTCAACATCTAAACGTCACAAATCACCTCGTTATATATGCAACGTGTTTGTAATGGCCCGATCACACTGGCCCGAATGCCATTCCGTTTGTTTTCCGAATAGGAATTTGGGTGTTCGGGGAGCGAACGGATCATATTCGGGAAGCATTCGGTGTGTTCTAGGAGCATACTGGCTGTTCGGCTCCGTACGGATGCATACGGAACGGCATTCGGTAGCTCCAAAAATTTGTTGTGCATGTTCAAAATAATTTTCATCGACCATCCAAATGTGGCGTCCATGTGTATTCGGGAAGCATTCTAGGAGCATACGGCAAATGTACGGAAAACGTTTGGGAAAACATGCGTCTAAATATCTTGGTGCATTCGGAAAATGAAAATTTGGAGGTGCTGGGTTTCGGTTTCGTATGCTTTTGCAAACACCCCTTTTACAGGTCCGAACACCCCGAATGGACCTAGAACATGACGAATGCTTTCCGAACGTTTTTTTTACAACAGTATCCTTTCCGGATTTTTTTTTCTCTATTTATGCCGCCGCCGGAAATGTATAACGAATAGCCAGAACGGAAAACTTCCAGTATTCTTTCAGAACATTTTCTGAACTGCTCGTACACTTCCAGAATGCACAGTATGTTTTTTTTTTTCGTTTATGCTTTCCGAACACCCCGAATGGAGTATTCATAGAACATGACGAACCCTTTCCGAAACACCGCTTTCCGAACCTTTCCGAACCCTTGCGGAAAGCATGCGGAAAGAGTTCGGTCCATACTAGGTCGATTCGCCGTGTTCGGAAAGCATGCGGAAAGCATACGGAAAGCGTTCGGAAAGGAAATCTTTCGAAGTCAACATGCGGGAAGTATTCGGTCTATTCTGAAAGCATTCTGAAACCATACTGAAAACATTCGGAAAACAAACGGAAAGCATTCGGTGATACATTGGGGAAAACACATTCGGAGGGACATTCGGCCAGTTCAAAAAATCACACCACTTTCGTATACGGAAAACAAACGGAATGGCATTCGGGCCAGTGTGATCGGGCCATAAGGCGGTTTCTAAATTGCTTCTTTTCGATTAGCAACGATATTTTATCAAATTATTTAAATTTTAAATATGTAAAGTTTCTTTTGGACGTCAGTATACAATAAAAGAAATATGATAAATATTATATAACAAAATATAAAGCAACACAATACAACACAAAGGAACACAAAGCAATACAACACAACACAACACCACAGCTGAAACGTACCTACGTTAAAGACACGAACGACATTCGCGCAATACGGTTATCTAATGACTGTTTAATAGTCAACCGGGCTTTATTTTTATAGCAGTTCACAAATTTCCCACCTACGCCGATTTCTCACAGGCTTAGAAAGCAGCGAATAAAACTGTTTTAAGCGAAATGACAGAGTGTCAGAGTAGAATTTAAAAATAAAAGATATTAAAAGCCTCTGGGAGGTTGAAGCGACTAATAGTACAATGATTGAGAGGGAGAGAGAGAGAGAGAGAGAGAGAGAGAGAGAGAGAGAGAGAGAGAGAGAGAGAGAGAGAGAGAGAGAGAGAGAGAGAGAGAGAGAGAGAAGGTTAATACCCTATGTATGTAAAATACAGGGGGATATATACTTGTGGGGGGGGGGGGAAATGTTTTATTTAACGACGCACTAAACACATTTTATTTACGGTTATATGGCGTCAGACATATGGTTAAGGACCACACAGATTGTGAGAGGAAACCCGCTGTCGCCACTACATGGGCTACTCTTTCCGATTAGCAGCAAGGGATCTTTTATTTGCGCTTCCCACAGGCAGGATAGCACAAACCATAACCTTTGTTGAACCAGTTATGGATCACTGGTCGGTGCAAGTGGTTTACACCTACCCATTGAGCCTTTGGAGTCGATATCTGGATTAAAAATCCCATGCCTCGACTGGGATACGAACAAGGACGAATGACCCAGAATCCTTTATAGGTGAGTGTTTTCAATGACTCAAGCCCATGTTTATTTTGTCGGGACGTAGCCCAGTGGTACAGCGCTCGCTCGAAGCGCGGTCGGTCTGTGATCGATCCCCGTCGGTGGGCCCAATGGGCTATTTCTCGTTCCAGCCAGTGCACCACGACTGGCATAACAAATGCCGTGGTATGTGCTATCTTGTATGTGGTATGGTGCATACAAAAGAACCCTTGCTGCTAATCGAAAAGAGTAGCCCATAAAGTGGCAACAGCGGGTTTCCTCTGTTAATATCTGTGTGGTCCTTAACAATATGTCTGACGCCATATAACCGAACATAAAATGTGTTGAGTGCGTCGTTAAATAAAAATAATAAATAAATAAATAAATAAATAAATAATTAAATACATAATTAATTACTACATAGGTAAGCCTACTTGTAATCATCAAGGAAAAGATTTAAGGGGGAATATCAGTATTTTATGATGTTTTTGTTTTTTTTAAATGAAGAACTATTTCTTAAACTAGACTATACAGAGCCAAGACAGGAAGTAACGGCACGACACATGTAGATGGAATGCATATTATTATTCTCAGCAACACGGTGTAATTACGGTTCAGGCACGCTGTCCTGGGCACACACACCTCAGTTATCTGGGCTGTCTGTCCAGGACAGTGGGTTAGTTGTTAGTGGTTAGTGAGAGAAACAGATGTAGGCCTAGTGGTCTTACACCTACCCAATGAGTCGTCAAAACTCGCTCTGTATCTACCAGTCGTATGTCCGATGGCTTAACCACGACACCACCTAGGCCGGTGGTTACAGTGTGTCTGGTTCCCATCATGTCCTACTTAAAGTTAGGCGCGAGCATAAATCACAGTGCAGCTAATTACCGTGAGCATACCACATACCACAGATGTACTGTGCAGTTCTGCAAGTCGACCAACGCGTACGTTTGTTATGTTTAACGACACCACTAGAACGCATTGATTTATTAATCATCGAACAGTCTTAGAGAGGAAATAGGCTACATTTTTCCATTAGCAGAAAGGGATCTTTTATATGCGCTTCCCACAGTCAAGACATCACATTACACGGCTTTTGATATACCAGTCGTGGAGCACTGGTTGGAACGAGACAAAATTCAAACAAAGAATGGGTCCACCTCTGGCGAGCGCTCTACCAACTGAGCTAGATCGACCATGAACAGCTCCTAAATTTTAAACTTTTGTTTTGTTTAACTAAACCACTAGAGCACATTGATTTATTAATTGTAGACTATTGGATATTTCTAAACTGTAATGCTAATTTTGCAATCTGACTGAAATCATTTCTACTGGTAATTATAGACCAGAGCCCATATTTTCGAAGCAATCTTAGAGCTACGAAATCGTAAAATCATCGTAGGTTGTGACGTCACCACATCACACGCCATTGTGACGTCATAGCTTATGATGGCTTTACGATTTCGTAAACATGTAGTGGGTTTCCTCTGATGACCGACTTTTGTGGCGTCGTGGTTAGGCCATCGGTCTACAGGCTGATAGGTACTGGGTTCGGATCCCAGTCGAGGCATGGGATTTTTAATCCAGATACCGATTCCAAACCCTGAGTGAGTGCTCCGCAAGGCTCAATGGGTAGGTGTAAACCACTTGCACCGACCAGTGATCCATAACTGGTTCAACAAAGGCCATTGTTTGTGCTATCCCGCCTGTGGGAAGTGCAAATGAAAGATCCCTTGCTGCCTGTCGTAAAAGAGTAGCCTATGTGGCGACAGCGGGTTTCTTCTAAAAAAAAACAGTGTCAGAATGACCATATGTTTGACGTCCAATAGCCGATGATAAGATAAAAAATCAATGTGCTCTAGTGGCGTCGTTAAATAAAACAAACTTTACTTTTTCCTATGATGAATGAAAGAAATGTTTTATTTAACGACGCACTAAACACATTTTATTTACGGTTATATGGCGTCAGACATAGGTTAAGGACCACAAAGATTTTGAGAGGAAACCCGCTGTCGCCACTGAATGGGCTACTCTTTCTGATTAGAAGCAAGGGATCTTTTATTTGCGTTTCCCACAGGCAGGACATATGACCATATGTTTGACATTCAATAGCCGATGATTAATAAATCAATGTGCTCTAGTGGTGTCACTAAACAAAACAAACCCTACCCACTATACATAAACGAAGAGAAATAGAACGTGATGTGAAACATCTGATGTCACGGATCACAGCACATGACCCGGTTTGACGGTGTTTCCGATCTCGGTTGAGCGAAACGTTTCCATGCTCCTAAAGAATTCGGTCACTCAGCTTGTTTACAATTTGTGCACTGATGTGGGGTTTTAGTGGGGGGGGGGGGGGGGGGGGGGGGGGGTGGTGCTGTTTTGTGTTTGTTTTTCTTGAGTACAAAACCAGATTCCCTGCAAAGAATTCTTCGTGAATGAATCAATCAATGTTTAATGACACCCAAATCAAATGCGATGATAATAAGACTATTCGCTGTCGAGAGGTGAAAGAAAAGAAAGGAAAAGAAAAAAAAAATGAAAGAAAAACATCAAGATAAAAATTATAAAATCATCAGTAAAACAGTATCAACAATTGTGAAAACAAATGCCACATAAAAAAAAACCCACGAAAAAACCCCAACAAATATATCGAAAAAAATCCACACACACTGCTAAAACAAACTAAAAACAAACTGCCCCCCCCCCCCCCCCCCACCACCACATTTCATGGAACAAACATATTCTTCAAACAGCAGCACCAACATCAGTAGCAACAGCAGACGCACCAGAGGCAGCAATAGCAACAACAATAACAACAGCCAAATGTAATTACATCGAAACAGTGAATGAAGCAGAGCGATGAAACTAAGTTACAAGTTTATTTATTGCCTTAAGTTTTACAACTCATCAGCATACATAATAACCACTGACCTATTTAATGGCCTAACAAAGTATTACCGTAACAAAAATAATTTGATTTGTCCCTAAATGTACTTTATTCAACCATCTTCATAACCACCATACTCCATTTATTAATGGTATTTTGTAAAATAATTGAATTATGGCAATGGTCCATAATTCAAAAACTAAAATTGCCGAGAGGGTTGACATGGATTTCATTCCATCATGGTTCACTTAAGGTGATGCAATAGCTAGATTTGGTTTCCAACAATTAATGTAATTTTTTATTCATTATCCATTTTTAGAGAAATAAGGTCCTTAAATCTGTGACAGTATACCTTGAATTAGCTTAAAAACACTAGGAAACTAAGAAAATTATAGTAAAATGTGTAGGTTTTTTTGTACTGATTTCCTATAAAACTTTTTTGTTGTTGTGATTTTGTCATTTCAAGCTAAAGCCCCCTCCAAAAAAAAGATGAAAAAAAAAAAAGATAAAAAAGAGATAAATAATAATAATAATAATAATAATAAAAAATAAAATAGACCGTCTCCGGTCAGACCAAAGTTCCAGGATTTTTTGTTTTTCTGCAAAAGCATGGCTTGTACAAATATAGATGAGATATATTTAGTTTTTCTATGTTCTACTCATTTGTCTTGATCCCTCCTCAGTGGCCATGTCGCCCTACATTTGCCTTGATACCCTAAGTGTTTTTCTCCACATTTTCAATATAGTGACAAGACAACTTTCAGGACTTTGCCCTCAAATGACCTCATTTGGACCCACAATCCCATGGTGTGTCACAATATTGTTATTTGAGGCGACGCAGTATTATTTCTGGTAAAGATCATTGTGCTGTTGTAGCTACCGTAGGAAGTTTGAAACATATTAAAGACACGTTGACGCGCGAGGTCAACATCGACGAGCACGCTGACCAAAGACCAATAATACATACTGATGGAAAGAAATAAAGGATCACACAAATAGCAACAAGAAATAATAACTACATCAAAAATCAATTCATATTGTCCGAAGTTGACTGGGAACATATAGGTAGCTCATTCAACACTACAGACATTCAATCCCACATTACAACTTGGTATGACATTACTACGCTCGTAGTCAATTAAATATGGTCTACGATTTGATGTGTTCCCTTATTTCTTTCTATCAGTATATATATATATATATATATATATATATATATATATATATATATATATATATATATATATAATTGCCTAATATACATTGAAATGAAAAGAAATTTCATGTTAATTTAGGCTTTTTCCGTCAGTAGCCGTATGTCTGCATATTATTTTTTCCCACTAAACATTAACATTTTACTGAATCAACAGTGATAGTTGTTTTATTAATTTTAAACAATAAAGAAAAAAAAAGTAACGAACTATTTAGTTTTTTTACGCGTTACTAAAAGTAGTGCAAACTTGAGTTTCATGCAGTTACGAACGTCGCTATAGGCTATTATGTGTGCGTGTGTGTGTATGTATAAAGACATTTATATGTGTGTACGTGCGTGCATGTGCGTATGTGTATGTGCGTGTGTATGAATGGTACTTTCACCATGGATATGGAGATGATACAGGGTTTTTGTATAACTAACTCACATTTCTTTTGTCGATCAGTATACACTCATAGACGACGACCAGGCTTGGTGAGTGTTCCTAATCCGATCATTTCTAGAAAACCATGTTAGGATATGAGTTCAATAAATGTCGCGCGGTTTTATTAACCATATTTAAAGGTACACGTTCGCGTCACTATATTATTATAACATCATTACGTTACTAATGCAAAACACGGACATCCACGAGATGCATTTCGCCCTGTCTGTATTAATTTGTAACACACACCGATAAAATATTAGATTAGATGTTCAACGACACCACATCACGAAAATACATCGGTAATTGGGTGACAAACTATGTATGGCACATGACCAGGAAAAGAGTAGCCCGTTTATTGGTGTTAAAATGGAGAATAATATATTGTTTCGTGTGACGTAGATAGCGAGTAATGAGGGTTGGCTATCTACACGACTGTCAAATTTTGGCGTAAAGCCCAGTGTGAAAAAAAAAAAGAAAGAAAAAAAAAGAAGAAAAAAAGAAGCCCAGTGTAGGGCAACCACACCACATTTAAACGTTCCCGTGCGTAGCACGAGTTAGATCTTGTTACTAATAATAGATACATAAAATTACCCCGACTCATACTATATTAACGTGCTTATATAACCCAATCTTTTGAAGCACGCTCATGGGGGCGGGTCTTATCCCAATGGTAAAGCACACACCTGATGCGCGGTCGGTCTAGGATCGATCCTCGTCGGTGGGTCCATTGGACTATTTCTCGTTCCAGCCAGTGCACCACGACTGGTATATCAAAGGCCGTGGTATGTGCTATCCAGTCTGTGAGATGGTGCATACAAAAGATCCTTTGCTACTAATGAACAAATGTAGCGGTTTTCCTCTCTATGACTGTCAAAAATGACAATATGTTTGACATCCAGTAGCCGGTGATTAAATTAAATTAAAACAATGTGCTCTAGTGGTGTCGTTAAACAAAACAAACTTCT
The DNA here is from genome assembly GCF_016097555.1 of Gigantopelta aegis. Classification (NCBI taxonomy): domain Eukaryota; kingdom Metazoa; phylum Mollusca; class Gastropoda; order Neomphalida; family Peltospiridae; genus Gigantopelta; species Gigantopelta aegis. Next base: position 12,409,713 of record NC_054700.1, on the reverse strand, counting down.
CTCGTTTTTTTCAAGCACGCCCATCACGGGCTTAGCCAGTGTCTAAGTCCGGGTCAGGAGGGTGAAATCACTAGAGTATGCAACTCTAAGAAAATATCCAACAACGACTTGAAGGTAGCACTAAACCAATTAATTTCCGGCTGGGTCGAAGTTCGAGGTGCACCGAACTTTTGATAGAGAAGTTAACACCACATGTCCTGTGATTGGTTATAAATGTGAGTGTGTTGGTTGTAAAAAAAAATAGTTTCATCTGGGCTAAAAAGGTATGTAATTTTATTTGATCTAGTACCACTGTGTCAAGTAGCCTTTTGCTTGGAACATGTATGGGGTACCTGTAAAAAAAAGTACCCAACTATTGTGCGAAACTAGGAGTGTTGTAAAATCATCTGGTTATACCGAAAATGAGCCATGAAAGGTACCATTTTCTGCAGTTAATACTTTGAGGTAGGGGTTGTAGTACTAATATTTATAGGTTATAGTTTGGTTGATATATTGCATATAGTGTTTTTAAACACAAACGTTAACATGGTCGCCTATGGGATTTTAATTGGTATAGTCCAACCTGAAGTGCTTTCTAACCTAGCTTCTAACTGGTATATTAGGAACCACGCGAAGAGCAGCAAAAAAACAAACACCCCGCAATTACTGTAATCCTAGAGGTTGATTTGTGTCCTGTCGCGCTGTAGATTTCTTGGCTGAGGAAGCTGTAAAATTAGACAAATGTCGAACTATCGTCCACTTGTGACGTACGCGTTGTTAGACAAGCCAGCTGTGCACCAACAAGCCGTTTTAATTCACTTGATGGTCCTGTTGCGTCTCACGTTTAATTTATCGATTTAATTCAAAAGTATCGTTTTTGCATCTTAGGCGTTCGTGTAAATCTCTTAAGTGCGTTTCTGAGAGCAATCGAGTTTCGTGGTACATCGGAAATCGTGACAAATCGCAATATTTATCAAAGTCGTAATACATCGAATAAAGTGTTCGTTTGTTTTGTTTAACGACACCACTAGAACACACTGATTTAATCATCGGGTATTGGATGTAGTCCGATACATCTGCTGTCAATTGAATTTGTCAAACTCAAATGAAGTTAAAATTTGTTTTGTTCAACGACACCACTAGAGCACATTGATTTATTAATCATTGGCTATTAGATTTGTTTGTTTTATCGACACCACTAGATCACATTGATTTATTAATCATTGTCTATTAGATTTGTTTGTTTTAACGACACCACTAGCGCACACTGATTTATTAATCATTGGCTAGTATATTTGTTTGTTTTAATAACACCACTAGAGCACACTGATTTACTAATCATCGGCTATTAGATGTCAAACACTGGTAATTTTAACATATAGTCTTAGAGAGGAAACACGCTTCATTGTTTTTCATTGGTATTACGGGATCTTTTATATGCACAGTCCCATAGACAGGATAGCACATATCACGGCCTTTGATGTACCAGTTGTGGTGCACTGGTTGGAACAAAAAAATAGTCCAACAGTCCTAACAACAGGGATCGATCCCAGGCCGACCGCGCATCAAGAAAACACTTTACCATTGGGCTATGACCAACCTCAAGTATAGTGATACACTAAAAATCATAACCGAAAGCCGTGGTATATCGTATTAATGTCATATACCGAAACCCGTGATACAGAGATAGTCACGATGTATATATTTGATTTTTGGCTACGTAGCCATAATTCAGTTTCATACCAAAATGCTAATAACGTGGGATTTGATAAGATTATATTAATAACTGGTTGAATAAAGTACTTTAGTGTTTGAGACAAATTAAATGTAGATATTATTTCTCATCATTCTGTGGGGATCAGTTAGTAGTTCAACTGCAGTGAGATCTTACCTTTAAGAGTACTTTAACGGAGCGGGGTGTGGCTCAGACGGTAGAGCGCTCGCCTGACGTGCTTTGTTTATAGGATCGACCCACCACAGTGGACCCATGCTGCTCTGACTGTTTACTCGCCAACAAGTGCTCCACGATTACTATATGAAAGGCTGTGCCAGTAGTATGTGGTGTACTGTCTGTGGAAGAGTGCATTTAAAAGATCCCTTGCTGCTAATAGAATGTTTTTTTTTTTTGGCGGGTTTCGTCTGAAGACTGACTACAAGCCAGAATTACCAAATGGCTGACATATCCATATCCAACAGCCAATGTGTACATCCTCTCCGGAGCTGCTAGCGGTATCTCATAAATACAGAGGCAGACTGGTGATGGACGACTTCGCCGAAATACCTGGACGATATCCAGGAATGTGAGTGTTACAGGACCCCATATGAAAGGCTCCGTTCTCACGCAGGAATTTACATGTGCAAGTACATGGCGGAGAGCGGGGGGGGGGGGGGGGGGGGGGGGGGGGGGGGGGGGGGAGGGAGTTGGCTTAAGCACCCCCAATAAATCTGAATAATAAACGTATTTTTGGAAGCAGAAACAGAATCAGATTATTCGCCAAAGCCAGCATGACTATAGTCACAAAACAGACAAGAATACAGATAGAAACTTAACAGTTGTGTAATGGGTTACAAATATACAAATGCCGACAATTACGTAAAAAATAGGATGAGAAACATATGTGCAATAGACAGACCAAAAGATAAATATCAAATCAAATACTAGTATACAGCTGGAAATTAAATATTTTTTCTTTGGTTTACCGGCCTCGGTGGCGTCGTGGTAGGCCATCGGTCTACAGGCTGGTAGGTACTGGGTTCGGATCCCAGTCGAGGCATGGGATTTTTAATCCAGATACCGACTCCAAACCCTGAGTGAGTGCTCCGCAAGGCTCAATGGGTAGGTGCAAACCACTTGCAACGACCAGTGATCCATAACTGGTTCAACAAAGGCCATGGTTTGTGCTATCCTGCCTGTGGGAAGCGCAAACAAAAGATCCCTTGCTGCTAATCGGAAGAGTAGCCCATGTAGTGGCGACAGCGGGTTTCCTCTCAAAATCTGTGTGGTCCTTAACCATATGTCTGACGCCATATAACCGTAAATAAAATGTGTTGAGTGCGTCGTTAAATAAAACATTTCTTTCTTTCTTTCTTTGGTTAATTACTGATATTTACTCGCATTTGCCATGGTGATTTTAACGTGAAGAATTCAAAAATTGATTTTCAGGACATCTAGTTTCCAAAAGTTTTCTCGGAAGCTTACAACGAACCCCTTAGAATTGACGTAAACGCGCTGTCAAGGGTATAAAAATAGTTCATTTCAATTTTTCAACACGAAGTCTTTCATATATTTTAACTTAAAAATAATAGATTGCATACTATTATCCATGATATTGGCGATAGTGACCCGTCTCGGTGGTGTAGTGGTTAAGCCATCGTACATAAGGCTTGTAGGTACAGGGTTCGCAGCTCGGTACCGGCTTCCACCCAGAGCGAGTTTTAACGACTCAATGGGTAGGTGTAAGTAAGATCACTACACCCTCTTCTCTCTCACTAATTACTAACAATTAACAACTAACCCACTGTCCTGGACAGCCATCCCAGATAACTGAGGTGTGTGCCTAGAACAGCGTACTTGAACCTTAATTGGATATAAGCACTAAAAAAAATATCAAAAACCAATTGGAATGAAAATGAAATGCGATAGTAAATAATTGTTACGAACCGTTTGATTAGATCGCACAGCTGTTCGCTCTAATTATTATCTCATTTCATCCAGCTGTTTGCTACATAGATATTCAGCGGTGTTTTTTTTATTTTTATTACATATATAATCAGCGTATATATGATATACACGTACTTATTTTTGCAAATTACACATCGCGAAACATGCATTTACCCGCATTTGTCTTGACCAAGTTTACTCGTAGAGTTGGTTTGCTTGTTTGTTTTAATTAACGACATCACTGGAGCACATTGATTAATTAATCATCGGCTAATTGATGTCAAACATTTGGTAATTCTGACTCATAGTCATCAGAGGAAACCCGCTACATTTTTTTTTCTATACAGCAAGGGATCTTTTATATGCACTTTTCCACAGACAGGAAAGCATATACCACGGCCTTTGACCAGTTGTGGTGCACTAGTTGGAACGAGAAAAAGGAAATGTTTTATTTAACGACGCATTCAACACATTTTATTTAAGGTTATATGGCGTTAGACATATGGTTAAGGACCACACAGATATAGAGAGGAAATACGCTTTCGCCACTTCATGGGCTACTCTTTTCGATTAGCAGCAAGGGATCTTTTATACGCACCACCCCTCAGACAGGATAGTAGATACCACGGCCTTTGTTACACCAGTTGTGGAGCACTGGCTGGAACGAGAAATAGCCCAATGGGGCCACCGACAGGATCGATCCTAAACCAAGCGAGCGCTTTTACCACTGGGCTACATCCCGCCCCGGAACGGGGACAAAAAATCAGTTGCATGAATCCACCGAGGTGTTTACTCGTAGAATGCAGGAAGTTGCATTTCATAACATCTAGTATTCAAGATTATCCGGGGGATCGTGCACTCGACTCGTATAGATTTTACGACAACGACATCTACGAAGAGAGTCAAACCAGTCCAGTTAACATTTTAAATACAAATACTACTTTGTAACTTGAAAATAAGACTTTTGTAAAATGATAGATATCCATGATATTTACGATAGTAATTAGAACGACTTATTTTATGGGGTCGTAGTTTATTTCATTAGGTTTAACATTTTGGTGCATGGTTGTATTTCTTTATATGTGTATACTCATGTATACATCGTGAAAAACAGTAAATTATAGATCGTGAAAACTGTTGATTTACACGAATTTGTCATGACTAATTTTACTTGTAGAAAGCAAGAAATTGCATCTAGTCTTTAAAATTTCACAGTGGTTAGCCGTCCTCTCCCGCAACTGTTTGTATATGTGTGCGTGTGTGTGTGTGTGTGTGTGTGTGAGAGAGAGAGAGAGAGAGAGAGAGAGAGAGAGAGAGAGAGAGAGAGAGAGAGAGAGAGAGAGAGAGAGAGAGAGAGAGAGAGAGAGAGAGAGAGAGAGAGAGAGAGAGAGAGAGGGGGGAGAGAGTGAGAGAGAGGGAGGGAGAGAGAGGGGGGGGGGGAGTGTGTGTGTGCGTGTGTGTGTGAGAAAGAGAGAGAGAGAGAGAGGGAGGGCGTATGTGCGTGTGTGTGTGTGTGCGCGCGCGTGAGAGAGAGAGTGTGTGTCTGTGCGTGAGAGAGAGAGAGAGAGAGAGAGAGAGAGAGAGAGAGAGAGAGAGAGAGAGAGAGAGAGAGAGAGAGCGAGTGACGGTGCAGGTGTGTACTGTATTTCTGATTCGTATTTGTAAATGTTTAAAACACGACATAATGTAATGTGTAAGTTACACGCGAACAAGACACTTCCTAGATTTAAACAATGTACAACGCTCGACTGATTCTTGCCACGTAGATGACAGCGTCGTTTGCGATCAAAACACATCTGCTGCCTCGGGGATGCAGGTGCTCACTTGTAGGTTATTTTTTACACACAAACTATAATGAGGGGCGGGACGTAGCCCAGTGGTAAAGCGCTCGCTTGATGCGCGGTCGGTCTGGGATCGATCCCGGTCGGTGGGCCCATTGGGCTATTTATCGCTCCAGCTAGTGCACCACGACTGGTATATCAAATGCCGTGGTATGTGGTATCCTGTATGTGGGATGGTGCATATACAAGATCCCTTGCTGCCAATCGAAAGGAGTAGCCCATGAAGTGGCGACAGCGGGATTTCCTCCCTCAAAATCTTTGTGGTCCGTAACCATATGTCCGACGCCATATAACCGTAAATAAAATGTGTTGAGTGCGTCGTTAAATAAAACATTTCCTTCTTCCTTCTACATCTATAATGTGTTCAGGTCCGTAGGAACAGGGTGGAAGAGGGGGAGCTGTGCCTCCTACATTTGAAGGAAATTTATTTATTTTTTATTTAAGAGACATAACCCCCACCCACTACCGATTGTGCCACCCCTCCAGATATCGTTCCTATGGGTCTGTTGTTAAGTTTGTTAATGTTTTAGTTTGAATGGTTTAACGACACCAAGATAACAAATTGATTTATTCGTCATCGACTATTGGATGCCATACATTTAGCGATTCTGACATATAGTCTTAGAGGAAACCCGCTACATTTTTCCATTAACAGGAAGCTTAGGGATCTTTCATTTACATTTTCTTCACAGAGAGGACAGCACGTACCAACCCCCCCCCCCCACCCCACCCCCACACGCCTGGCGTAGTAATACAGAACCACACTGACAACCAACCTATCAAGAGGTCATGACCTCTATCATACATAATATTAGTTTTTCACGGTTATGAAAAAAAAAGAAAAAAATGTTTTATTTAACGACGCACTCAACACATTTTATTTACGGTTATATGGCGTCAGACATATGGTTAAGGACCACACAGATTTTGAGAGGAAACCCGCTGTCGCCACTATATGGGCTACTCTTCCGATTAGCAGCAAGGGATCTTTTATTTGCGCTTCCCACAGGCAGGATAGCACAAACCATGGCCTTTGTTGAACCAGTTATGGATCACTGATCGGTGCAAGTGGTTTACACCTATCCATTGAGCCTTGCGGAGCACTCACTCAGGGTTTGGAGTCGGTATCTGGATTAAAAATCCCATGCCTCGACTGGGATCCGAACCCAGTACCTACCAGCCTGTAGACCGATGGCCTACGACGATGCCACCGAGGCCGGTCACTGTTATGATGCCGACAGGTTGTCAACAAGTATATGCGTGCGTGAGTACATGCAACTATGTGTGTAGGCATATGTGCATGCATAAACCATGGCCTAATTGGTTTTAGAAAGAAGGATACGTTTTATTTAATGACGCACTCAACGGTTTTCTTTACAGTTACATGGCGTCAGACATATGGCTAATACCACACAGGTAATGAGAGAGGAAACCCGCTGCGGGGTGTTAGCGATTGTTACTAGTATACATTACGTCACTCTCTGAGCTGGATGTTTTGTTGTTTTGTCTAAGCTGTTAATCACTCAGTGAGGTATCAAAATACTAAACACGCATTTTACACAATAAAAAAACCCTTATTTTCAACGTTTGTTTGATGAACTACATAGGTGGGAAGTAAAAAAACCCAAGAAGAAATGAAGAAGTAGAAAAAAAAAAAAAAAAGTTTTATTTAACGACGCGAGTGAGTGAGTAAAAGTTTTACACGTGCGTATATACCACGAAGGTTTCACGCACGCCTGTCACGGGCTTAATCTCTGACTTTCGCCAGTGACTAAGTCCGGGCCAGGAGAGGGGAGGGGTACGTTTGAGGTGGGCGGAATTTGGAATAAAAAATTTAGTGGTCGGTCAAAGACCTAAGTCCTAAAATCCTAACGACATTCTACACGTCTACACATGTCCCGACTAAGAATTTAAAACCAAACGTTTTTGACTGCTCGGCCTAAACGGTTTTAAGGTGATTTGAGCAATTGATCGGGCACCAAAGTAAAGTGCGTTGGACTATTTATAAAAAAAATAAGCCGCGGCCGAAAATTTTAAAGTCCAACTAAGCCCAAAAAAAGAAAAAGGAGGTTGGCGTCTACTTTGGCGAGCCTGAAGATTCCCGGAGTAGAGGCAGGAGATGTTGGCGTCGTAGCAAAGTACGCACTACAGCACCGTAGTCGGGACCGCAGACCACCCGGATCATCTTGTGGATGTTCTTGTTGTCCAACTTGGCCGGAAGTATGACTTGGCGGTAGGTCTTGTCCCTCTGGGTTGGACTATACCAATTCAAATCCCATAGGCGACCATGTTAACGTTTGTGTTTAAAAACACTATATGCAATATATCAACCAAACTGTGACCCATAAATATCAGTACTACAACCCCTACCTCAAAGTATTAACTGCAGAAAATGGTACCTTTCATGGCTCATTTTCGGTATAACCAGATGTTTCTGCAACACCCCTAGTTTCGCACAAAATTTTAGTACTTTTTTTTACAGGTACCCCATACATGTTCCAAGCACAAGGCTACTTGACACGGTGGTACTACATCAAATAAAATTGCATACATTTTTAGCCCAGATGAAACTAATTTTTTTTACAACCAACACACTCACATTTATAACCAATCACAGGACTTGTGGTGTTTAACTTCTCTATCAAAAGTTCGGTACACCTCGAACTTCGACCCAGCCGGAAATTAATTGGTATAGTGCAACCTATACTGATAACATACATGTTTCAAAAGGTGGTGAATCATGTGTTTTTATGACAACCAGGATCTGGTGTCTTCTGACATAAACTGACAACCTCACTGAAACTGTTGTTTCTACAGTGCAACCTAATTTAATGTACACCTCACAAAACACATGTATTTTGTACAGTTTTGTACAAATGCAATATGTCATATTTGAAAAAATAATTTTTTTAAAAATAATACTCCTGAAGATATTTATTGTCAGATGGTGTGTGTGTGCTCAGCTATATATGTAGAGACAGCATGGCTATTCAGAGTACCTCAACTCCTTAAACTTATTCCATTGAAACACATGTACTTGACTGACCCCTTGATTATGAAGACCTCAATAGGCACATCAAAGAAATATCAGTATTAAAAAAATACAAAGTCTGAGGAAGGAAAAAAACCAACATGACTGCATCTGTATGAAGTAATGACTTAATGTCCTGCACATCACTGTTGGAAGAAAATCCTGTATGCTGAGTGTGGGCATCTTCAAGTTACCATGTGCGGGAATTTCAAATCCATCAGCTATGCAGATTTTCAAATTGGACCATCAAAACCATTGGCAGCCACCAATATTCCTGACTATATTTTATGTATACCCTACTGTAGTTGGAGGTTTTAAAAATTTGTAATATCTGGAATTATCATGCAGCTTTCGCATATTTATTTTTGATTCATTACTAAAAAAAACCTGTTTTTTAAGTGACATAATTACCCGAACATCTATTTTATTGCATTATTTTCTAATCCAGATCAATACAATATGTATATTGGATGTATTCCTACAATCTGTAATCCAGCATATCATTTAGCTATTAACATTGGATAATACAGCATTAACAATAAAATAAATCATCAAATTACACCAAGGTAGATAATCAAATCTGGAAAAATTGGTTCCAAATCTAGTATACACTTAAAATACACTTCATGGGAGCAAACTAAGTGATTTATTTAAAAAAAAGATTTGATCTGGAGACCTAAAGATATGTTTAACAAGCTTATTGTTATGTATAAATGAGAACAGAAGACACAATAGTGACAAAATTTTTAATTATGGCTTTGGTAAAAAAAATCTTCAAAGTAAAAAAAATGTTTCCCCCTAAAACTACAAATTTGTCTAAAATATGACTTAGCACCCTATAAATATGCCAAAAGGACAATAAAAATCAAGGTCTTTAAAAAGTTAAGCTATCAGAAGTACACACATGAAACATTAACTATGTTTATAGAAGTTAAAGACATTATCCCAATATTGGCACATGTTATTTTTAATATAAAAATAAATTGCTATTAAAATCTAAGTTCAGACTGCCTAGATATATTAACATATTTAAGAGCAGTTGTATATGTCAAGTCAAACACCCATGTAAATAAGAACATTCAAATCTGTATAGTATGAATTATAGGCCAAAACCAACTTTTCCTCAGTGCTAATTTTTGTTCAAACTCCATTCAGAGCTATGTACAGTAATTATTGTCAAGGTCAAGGTCATTGTGAACTTGCATGGCCGAGTGACGGCTAATTAATCAAATAGTGTAGTTTAATTTAATTAAATCACACAAAATCATAATCTTTTTTATTATGCACTGAATATGTGCTATAGGTTGGACTATACCAATTCAAATCCCATAGGCGACCATGTTAACGTTTGTGTTTAAAAACACTATATGCAATATATCAACCAAACTGTGACCCATAAATATCAGTACTACAACCCCTACCTCAAAGTATTAACTGCAGAAAATGGTACCTTTCATGGCTCATTTTCGGTATAATCAGATGTTTCTGCAACACCCCTAGTTTCGCACAAAATTTTAGTACTTTTTTTTTACAGGTACCCCATACATGTTCCAAGCACAAGGCTACTTGACACGGTGGTACTACATCAAATAAAATTGCATACATTTTTAGCCCAGATGAAACTAATTTTTTTTACAACCAACACACTCACATTTATAACCAATCACAGGACTTGTGGTGTTAACTTCTCTATCAAAAGTTCGGTACACCTCGAACTTCGACCCAGCCGGAAATTAATTGGTATAGTGCAACCTCTGGTGCGTCACGACTACGGTGTCATGAGTTCCAAACATCTTGTCGTGGAGTTCGTATTTGCTGCCATCCTCCAGGGATCTCCAGTCTGTGTTGAGGTGGCTGCCTCGTAGCTGCGTCGGGTCAGTCGTGTCCCCCTGCATGCACTGGTGAAGTTGTTTATTCAGTCCGTTCACAGTGACGGTCCATTCGGACTCTTCAGGGGGAGCGACTACCGGGGCTGGTCTCTCGGCCTTGGCTGGCCGGTCGGTCGGTGATGTTGCCTTCCTTTTTTCTCCAACGGTGGTCGATCGGGCCGATGGCGAGGCGACTGGCTGTACCGGAGATACTGGCCAGTTCTTCCTGGGCCATGTGACGGTCGGTGATGGAGGGTCGTTGGGCGTCTCACACACCGCAGTGTTGAGCTCGTCCAGTTCGGTGGCCGACGGTTCCCTTGGGGCTGGTCGCGTCGTCTCAGGTTGGACTATGGGCGGCGTCGCAGAAGGGACCGCCACTGGCGGTTGAGCCATCAGCTTAGATTCCCCCCGTGCCGCTCCTGGCGCAGGTTTCCTCTTCCTCCACTTCCGATTCCTTGTCGGTGAGATCGCGTCTCCGTACACCAAGGTCACGGAAGCCCGTGACCCGGTGTGCGTGACGCGATACTCACTCAGCTTTCCAAAACTGGCGAGCAGTCCCCCCAGGTGTGTGTGTGGGGGGGGGGGGGGGGGGAGTCAAGAGCGCAGCTAACCACGTCTACTCTCACCGCGAGTTGAGTTGGTACCTTTAACGACGCACTCAACACATTTCATTTTCGGTTATATGGCGTCAAACATATGGTTAAGGACCACACAGATATTGAGAGAGGAAACCCGCTGTCGCCACTTCATAGGCTACTCTTTTCGATTAGCAGCATGGGATCTTTTATATGCACCATCACACAGACAGGGTAGAACATACCCTGGCCTTTGATATACCAGTCGTGGTGCACTGGCTGGAACAAGACATAGCCTAATGGGCCCACCGACGGGGATCGATCCCACACCAAACGCGCATCGAGCGAGCGCCTTACCACTGGGCTACGTCCCGCCCACTAAAGAAGTAGACAATGAAGACGAAGAAGAAGAAGAAGAAGAAGATAATGGTGATGATGATGATGATAATGATGATGATGATGATGATGATAAAAAAGAAATAATTAGAATTCTAAGATTTAAAAGAAAATGAAGATATAGAGAAAAAAAAGTGGCAGTAGTGGTGGTGGTGGTGGTGATTATGATGATGATGATGATGATGATGATGATTATGATGATGATAATTAATGGTAAGTATGATGATGATTATGATGACGATGATAATGATGAACTTGAAGACGAAGAGGAAAGACTCACCCATGAAATACATCATTTTTCAAAATCTAAAACATCAGTGTATGAAAAAGCAATTAACTTACAGTAAAAGATTTTCTTGAAGCAAACACCTAACCTATCTGGATCACCTCTCTGAGATAAACACACACACGATGCACAGACACGACTATATCTGGGTGAACGACCAACCTGTTTGATAATAATACCAGAAAGTCCGCAATATCTACACTTGAGATGTTGACTCACATCCATTCTACTCCATCGTACCTGTCAAGGGAATATTTAGTCCAAGGACAACTCTCTGCTCATTTTTTTTTTTTTTTTTTTTTTTTTTTTTTTTTTAGCGAGACCACTACAGCACATTGATTAATTAATCGTCAGCTATTGGAAGGAAGGAAGGAAATGTTTTATTTAACGACACACGACAGCACATTTTATTTACGGTTATATGGCATCGAACATATGTTTAAGGACCACACAGATATTGAGAGAGGAAACCCGCTGTCGCCACTTCATTGGCTACTCTTTTCGATTAGCAGCAAGGGATCTTTTATATGCACCATCCCACAGACAGGATAACACATACCACGACCTCTTATATACCAGTCGTGGTCAGCTATTGGATATCAAACATTTGGTAATTCTGACATATAGTCTTACAGAGCCCTCAAAAGTACCCGGTCTCCGGCGGCAAATCGCCGCCTGAAACAGCTTTTGCCGCCGCCTACTTTTCGTTGATGGTAAAAAAAAGAGTGCTTTCTCTTCTTTAATTTCTTCGATTTTTCAAATGTTTCTAGGGGAGGGCCCCCAGACCCCCCGCTTTGCCCCCTGCTATCATCACTGTTGTAGCCTGCTACTTCTTAAACTATTGAGGGCGCTGGTCTTAGAAAGGAAACCCGTTACATTTGTCTATTAGTAGCAAGGGATCTTTTGTATGCACAATCCCACAGACATGATAGCACATACCACGGCCTTTGATATATCAGTCGTGGTGCATTGGATGAAACGAGAAATAGCCCAATGGGCCCAACGACGGGGATCGATCCCAAACCGACCGCGCACCAAGAGAGCGCTTTACCACTGGACCACGTCATGTTCCCACGTCACAAATGAATTTGCAAAGTAAAATTTCAAAACAATGTATTTTTCTAATGCAGCAAGGGATCTTTTATATGCATTTTTCCACAGACAGGAAAGCACAAACCACAGCCTTCGACCACTTGTGGTGCACTGGTTGGAAAAAGAAAAAAAAACTCCAATCTTTTGAATGGATCCACTGAGGTGGTTCGATCCTGCTACGCAAGCACCTCAGGCGGGCACTGAACCGACTGCGCTAAATCCCGCCCTTCACGATCAGGAAGGAGACAGCGGCACACAGACTTGTAAACAGTCGACATATAACTCGAAGAAATGTGACCGGACAACTTATTTTACAGCGGGGTTGGTCGGGGTTTCGAACCCTCAACCTGCTGAAGAACATTTGAACTTTTGTTTTTAAATATTATTTTTTTCTAGGGAGCATGACTAGACTCCCCTCTAAATTAAGATCTCAACAGTCTAAATCACTGCTTACCGGCCCCGGTGGCGTCGTGGTTAGGCCATCGGTCTACAGGCTGGTAGGTACTGGGTTCGGATCCCAGTCGAGGCATGGGATTTTTAATCCAGATACCGACTCCAAACCCTGAGTGAGTGCTATTTATTTATTACCGCTCCGCAAGGCTGAGTGGGTAGGCATAAACCACTTGAACCGACCAGTGATCTATAACTGGTTCAACAAAGGCCATGGTTTGTGCTATCCTGCCTGTGGGAAGCGCAAATAAAAGATCCCTTGCTGCCTGCCGTAAAAGAGTAGCCTATGTGGCGACAGCGGGTTTCTTCTAAAAACAGTGTCAGAATGACCATATGTTTGACGTCCAATAGCCGATGATAAGATAAAAAATCAATGTGCTCTAGTGGCGTCGTTAAATAAAAAACAAACTTTAACTTTATTTATTACCTGGTTTATTTATATCTGGTATGCAATACATATAGACAGCTGAAGATTCCGGTAACTGGGGTGGGGATGTGTGTGTGTGTGTGTGTGTGTGTGTGTGTGTGTGTGGGGGGGTGATCACCAAACTGGAGGGGCCAGTCATTAAATATGAGGTGACACACACAGACGCACACGCATACAACAAACCATGTGAGAGAGGAGGGGCCAGTCAGAAATAGGAGGTGAGACACACAGAGAGAGAGAGAGAGAGAGAGAGAGAGAGAGAGAGAGAGAGAGAGAGAGAGAGAGAGAGAGAGAGAGAGAGAGAGAGAGAGAGAGAGAGAGAGAGAGAGAGAGATATTTATAATCAGCGCTAGTCGTATTAAAATAATTTTTACAAACATGGATAACTACATTTGTGTAAACTGTCGGGAGTAAAGAACAAATTAATTAATCTGTTTGACGTCCAATAGCCGATGATAAGATAAAAAAATCAATGTGCTCTAGTGGCGTCGTTAAATAAAACAAACTTTACTCCTCTTTTTTTTTTTTAAATCACTGCATGAATAAATTCCTGTACATACATCTGCTTCAGGCGGTTGAATAACAAACATAATGCATTAGCGAACGTTACACGATATCCATAATACTAAGCAGATAAAGTTACACCTTTATTTTTTTGTTTATAAAATTATGCGCAATACCAGATTCAGCCAGTATTTTATTCAAATGATATCAAAATGATATACGCGATATAGGAAAACCAGATTTAACGTTGGTATATATATATATATATATATATATATATATATATATATATATATATATATATATATATATATATATTAAAAGCACATAGGCTATATATTCTGGTTAATTAACAGCCAGGGTTTTCTATAGTTAGTTTTTTTTTTTTTTTTTTTTTTTAAACGACCCCACTAGAACACAATTTTGACATATAATCTTAGAGAGGAAACCCGCCACATTTTCCCCGTTAGTAGCAAAGAATCTTTTATATGCACCATCCCACAGACAGGATAGCACAAACCACAGCCTTTGATATACCAGTCGTGGTCCACTGGCTCGAACGAGAAACAGCTCAATGGGCCAACGACGGGGATCGATCTTAGACCGACCGCACATCAAGCGAGCGCTGTACCACTGACCTACGTCCCGCTCCTTCTTGCAGGCAGGGCAACATAATATAATGCAATATATAATAATATAATATAATGCAATATATAATAATATTATATAACCACTGAGAGAAGTAATAATGGAACACTTATACTGTAGACCAAATTTCAGGTAATATTTATCACCGTAATGTCTGCATAAAAAAAGGTTGTTTTGTTTAACGACACCACTAGAGCACATTGCTTAATTAATCATCGGCTACTGGATGTCAAACATTTGGCAATTTTGACACGTAGTCATCAGAGGAAACCTGCTAGGTTGTTCGTAATGCAGCAAGGAGTCTTTTATATGCACTTTCGAACAGACTGGAAAGCACATACCACGGCCTTTGTCCAGTTGTGATAATATTATACAACCACTGACCACTCAACGTGCTCTAGATGTGTCGTTAAACAAAACAGACTTTTAACATGTATTGGTGTTGGTGTGATCTCTTATTTCAATTCATTTCTGTGTATCAGTATATATACCAGTCGTGGAACCCAGGTTGACGCAACTTAAATAATCCGCCGCGAGGGATCGATCATACGACCTTCAAACCTCAGGTGAGGCTCCCTAACTTTGAGTTACGCCCCTTTCTGTGGCCTTTATGAGTGCTGATCAGAGGGGAGGGGGGGGGGGGGTAATATCTAAGATTCTATAGGTAGTACGTGAAGAAAAGGTACGAATATTGACTGTCTAGTGCTAGTACAAAAGATAGTTTATAAGGCACGGTAACATATGCACCAGCTGAATGGGACTTTGACATACGTTGATTTATAGTACCGATCGATGTGATAACAATTATTAATACATACTACAATCTATTACAGGTACATAATACTCACACAAATACGTGTTTAATATATTATACTATTTCATTTGTGTTTAACGACACCACTAGAGCACACTGATTTATTAATCATCGGCTACTGAATGTCAAACATATGATAATTTTGACAGTCATGGAGAGGAAACCCGCTAGTAGTAACAAGGCCTTCCTGGGGCCATGACCTACTTTCCGTGACCTTGACCTTGGTGTACTTGGCAGGTGTGAATCATAGTGGTGTGCTCTACTAGGGTGAACGTTCGCCCGTGTCCCTGACCGACTTAGGATGGTACTGATGTCCTTGGACTGGCCCTGACCGACTTAGGTTGGTACTGATGTCCTTGGACTGGCCCTGACCGATTTGTTTAGCATTGACCGACTTAGAAGGCAGTGACTGGTATACCTGGGCAGGTGTGCGACCTTGGTGTAAGTCATAGCCTTGACGTACTTGGTGTGTGACTCATCGCCTAGCCTTGTCAGGGATGGTGTAAGATCATTAATTGCTACTAATGGGAAAGTGCAGCGGGTTTCCTTTCTAAAACTGTCAGAAGTATGTTTCACACCCAATAGCCGATGATTAATAAATCGAGATGCTCTAGTGGTGTCGTTAACCTACCACTTCTAAGGACTGCCCGACGCGAGGTAGTGTATTTAATTTTAGCGCGCTGAATGTTGAATGGTTATCACTGTTTACATCCGGCAAGTGATGGTATCTTGTGTTGTCAGTCTCTAAATAAAATACTCTACGGAACTTCTAGAAGTTAAGTTCTCAAAGTCTGGCAGAAAGACGAAATGATTGAAATAGGTGTAAAAAGGAATTCTCGTTCTACACTATCTGATAGCGCATTCACAAGATTATTATGAACTGATCTATTTCGTCGCTTCATCCCGCGAGCACACACCCACCCACATATATATGGTTTAAATGACAGGTTTTGCCAATGTCTCGGTAGCTCAGTCGTTAGCGTCGTCGACTTGAGCGTGAAAGGTACGTCGTTCGTATCTCATGTGGTAAAAAAAAAAAAATTCTATTATTATTTTTTAAATTAGTTTATTTATTTATTTATTTATTTATTTATTTGTTTTTATTTTATTTATTTATTTATTTGTTTATTTATTTATTTTGTTCAAGCACAACCCAATACAAGCATCCTCTAATAACCCTGTGTGGACGGGACGTAGCTCAGTGTTCCCTTGCTGTGCGGTAGGTCTGGGATCGATCCCCGTCGGTGGGCCCATTGGGCTATATCCAGACAGTGCTCCACAACTGGACAACGACCGTGGTATGTGCTATCCTGCCTGTGGGATAGTGTAGGATCCCTTGCTGCTAATCAGAAGAGTAGCCCATGTAGTGGCGACAGCGGGTTTTCTCTCAAAATCTGTGTGGTCCTTAACCATATGTCCGTATAACCGTAAATAAAATGTGTTGAGTGCGTCGTTAAATAAAACATTTCTTTCTTTCCTCAATCAATATCTGTGTGGTCCTTAACCATATGTCCGTATAACCGTAAATAAAATGTGTTGAGTAAATAAAACATTTCCTTCCTCGTAAAATAAAGATTAATTGAATACAAATATTTATTTTTAGTATTTTGTTTTAGTCATAGGGAAAGAAAGACATATTTGTCTCGAAGAAAGGAATGTTTGTTAAGAAGAAAGGCATATGCGTTAAGGAGAAGAAAGGAATAACAACAACAAGACAAAGGAAAAAAACACAAAAAAACACAAGGCCCGCAAAAACCTCCGCCAAAACAAAACAAAGAAAAAAACAACAACAAAACAAACAAACAATTTAAATAATTAAAAATTAAATTAAATTAAATTAAAGAAGAACAAACAACAACAACAATAACAACAACAACAACAACAAAACCTCCCCCAAAAGCCAAACATACAAAAAAAACCCACTATTTTAAAATACAATTTAAATAATTAAAAATTAAATTAAATTAAATTAAAGAAGAACAAACAACAACAACAATAACAACAACAACAACAACAACAAAACCTCCCACAAAAGCCAAACATACAAACAAAACCCACTATTTTAAAATACAATTAAGTCTGTGTGCGACCTTTTTCTCTATATAATTGACCAATATACGGTTTTGGACAAATAGTAACAGTACTACAGAGATACTTCAAGCTATGAGCCCATGTAGTGGCGACAGCGGGTTTCCTCTCAAAATCTGTGTGGTCCTTAACCATATGTCTGACGCCATATAAAATGTGTTGAGTGCGTCGTTAAATAAAACATTACTTTCTTTCTTCAAGCTATGACGCAAACGAGTATTCCCAACAGAGAGAAACAACGACAAAGACAATTTTAATCGCCCTAGGGCA
The DNA here is from genome assembly GCF_016097555.1 of Gigantopelta aegis. NCBI lineage: Eukaryota > Metazoa > Mollusca > Gastropoda > Neomphalida > Peltospiridae > Gigantopelta > Gigantopelta aegis. Next base: position 12,391,783 of record NC_054700.1, on the reverse strand, counting down.
CGATGATCTGTTTTAGTACTCAAATCAAACAGCTTACAGCATTTTAAGTCCTAATACGTAATATCCAATATTCTCTTAAAATACTCTTATTGATTTAAACCACATACTGTGTCTGACGCAAAAGATGACCTACATTATCAATGGATCAATGGTAATAGTACATATTATAAATATATAATATATATATATATATATTATATATATATATGTATATATATATATATATATATATATATATATATATATGTATATATATATATATATATATATATATATAATATATATATATGTATATATATATATGTATATATATATATATAATATATATATATTATATTTATATAATATATATATATATAGATATATATATATATATAGATAGATTAGAATAGAATAGAATGAACGGAGATTATAGACATATCGAGAGAGAGAGAGAGAGAGAGAGAGAGAGAGAGAGAGAGAGAGAGAGAGAGAGAGAGAGAGAGAGAGAGACGATAGATAAATAGATAGGCAACAAAATATGACATGAGAAAACGTCTTCACGAAATTGACCACGGCAGTTTTGCGGTAAGAAAGGAGTTTAATTAGTCAGTATTACAAAAATATACAATACTGCTATTTAGAATAGCAATGTCTGCTTATCTAATGTGTTTGCGGTCATGTGCTAATGTTCATAACGTGATCAACGCTCTTGATAACTGTCCAAATGTCCGTCCATCATTGATTTATTATCGTCTCCTGGATGTCAAACATTTGGTAATTTTGACATATAGTCTTGGAGAGAAAACCCGCTATATATTGTTTTCCATTAGTAGCAAGGGATCGTCCATATGCACCATTCCACAGACAGGATAGCACATACCACGGCCTTTGAAACACCAGTCGTGGTGCACTGGCTAGAACGACAAATAAACTCAATTGGCCCACAGACGGGGATCGATCCCCATCCGACCGCGCATCAAGCGAACGCCTTAGCACTGGGGTACGTCCCGTCCCACAAGTACAGCAACAAAGAAATGAAACTCTATATGAACAAAATAACAAAAAACAGCTAACAATAGCAATAAAACAAAACAGCACAGCACAAACTGTTTGAAAAGTGATATCTGTTGTGTTGCTCTTGAAAGTAACAAGTATCTAGGAGTCTTTGACGTCGCGATGTTACCGATATCATTGATTTGTTACGCACTGCACCGAAAAAACACTTCCAGCCTGTATTGAGGAGAAGTCGGTTAATAACGACAGTGTAGAACGCACGCGATAGTAAACAGCACACATTTGTTATCAGATCGTGAACGAATTCTGAACACGCCTATTGGTTGAAATATTCACGGGGGGCGGGCATACTCAATGATTGATATTAGTAACAGGCTGACAGCTACTCTGACGCGGTCCCCGGGGGGTATTCTCTAACGAAACTGGAAACACGAGAAAAGGAAAGGAATATTTGTTTAACGACATCCCAGCACGTTTTTTTTTTATTAGACCGATACATTTACCGGTCAAACCGAGTAGATTGGATTAGCTTTTTATTTATTCATTTGTACTTATTGTCGTGCTCGTGCTCCAATTAAGGTTCAAACACGATATCCTGGTCACGTACCTCAGCTATCTAGGCTGTCATGGACAGTGAGTTAGTGGATTAGTGGTTAGTGGTTAGAGAGAGAGAAGAGGATGTAGTGGTCTTACACCTACCCATTGAATCGTTAAAACTCGCTCTGGGTGGAAGCCGGTACCGGGCTGCGAACCCAGTAACTAACAGTCGTATGTCCGATGGCTTAACCACGACACCACCTAGGCCGGTTATCTTTTTATAAACAATCGGTAAATTTCAATCCAACATTTAGTCATTGTGACACGAATAGTAGCAGAAGAAACCTGCTATAATTTTCCATTAGCAGCAAGGGATCTTTTATATACACTTTCGAATTTGGCAAATAAGAAAGAAAGAAATGTTTTATTTAACGACGCACTCAACACATTTTATTTACGGTTATATGGCGTCGGACATATGGTTAAGGACCACACAGATATTGAGAGAGGAAACCCGCTGTCGCCACTTCATTTATTACTCTTTTCGATTAGCAGCAAGGGATCTTTTTTATGCACCATCCCGCAGACAGGGTAGTACATACCACGGCCTTTGATATACCAGTCGTGATGTACTGGCTGGAACGGGTAAAAACCCAATGGACCCACTGACGGGGATCGATCCCACGTCGACAGAGCATCGAGCGAGCGTCTTACCAATGGGCTACGTCCCGCCCCTCAGCAAATAAGAGACCGATGGAGATGTTTGTTGGTTGGGGGTCATGATGTCCAGAAGACAGGTCAACAAGGCAAACTTTGAACAAGTGTAAGGTAAACTTTGAACAAGTGTTATAATATATCACAGCAACACCCATTCAATATAAATAACTGTGCATTGGGTTTCATGTTTTCAATAATAAAACACCTCCCAGGAGTCGCTTTCGAGTGTGATGACAAGTTACCAACACGCAAAATAGTGTGCAGGACATAGACCAGTGGTAAAGCGTTAGCTCGATCCCCGTCGGTGGGCCCATTGGGCTATTTCTTGTTACAGTCAGTGCACCAAATCAATATGCTCTAGTGATGTCATTAAACAAGAAACATTTTAACATGTAAGATAAGGAACGACCAGTTTGGCCGTGAGACTGTTTAATTACCACGGCGTCGGTGCATATGTCTTGGCATTGCGGCAATTTGTCATATGGCCGATCTGTTAAATTTGAGGCTACTTTCCCAAAGATAGGACAGCATATCCCACGAGCTATTATATATCAGTCGTGGAGCACTGGTAGGGACAGGAAAACCCCAAATGCCTTGTACCTTCTACCGTGTGCAGAGATACGATTTTCAAAACGCTAACAGTTTTCTTGTCCTGATTCAATCAATACTTTGATCAGCGCGAGTTAAAAACTTTTACATTCAGACCGGGAATCTTGACATCAAAATCGGCAGTACAAAAGGATACCGAATAACATAATGCATGAATGAATGAATGAATGAATGAATGAATAAATGAATGAATGTTTAACGACACCTCAGCACAAAAAAAAGAAAGAAAGAAAACCCCACATCGGATATTGGGTATCAGACAATCGAGGGGCGGGACGTAGCCCAGTGGTAAAGCGTTCGCTTGATGCGCGGTCGGTCTGGGATCGATCCCCGTCGGTGGACCCATTGGGCTATTTCTCGTTCCAGCCAGTGCTCCACAACTCGTGTAACAAAGGCCGTGGTATGTACTATCCTGTCTGTGGGATGGTGCATATAAAAGATCCCTTGCTGCTAATCGAAAAGAGTAGCCCATGAAGTGGAGACAGCGGGTGTCCTCTCGCAATATATGTGTGGTCCTTAACCATATGTCTGACGCCATATAACCATAAATAAAATGTGTTGAGTGCGTCGTTAAATAAAACATTTCCTTCCTTGGTTCCTTCAAACAATGGTATAGTGGTATCAAAATTGGTTTTTAAAACCTGTAGGACTATATATAAAAACACAGGCACGTACAGGACATGTTGCATGGTGTGTCGGTCTAGACTATGGCGAGAGATGATTTCAAAGGGGGGGGGGGGGGGGGGGGGGGGGGGGGGGAGGGAGGATGGGGTCATGATCCCCCGAATAATACATTGATTAAAGAAAAGAAAATTTGCATGAAGCGAGGATGGGGTTGGGTGGGGGTCGAGTCATGCTCTCCCGAAAAATACACTGAAAAAAGAAGAAGCAGAAACAATTCGCATGGAACAGTAGGAGGGGGAGGAGTTCGACCCCCAACCTCCCCTGTGAAAACGTCTCTGAACCCGGCATGAAATCCTGAGCCTAGTCCACAGATGTTTTCTGTCTCCAGTGATAATATTGATACCGTGAATGTGAGTTGACGTACATTAACACAATGAGTCATCGCCAGAGTCATTGTTCACACAGATATTAAAGTCGGTTGCGGTCGTGGTGCAGTGTTTAAAAAAACATACTGGTTATTTTCATATGAATATTTCTGTCTTGTTATTACTGATTCATGTATTAGGCTGGAGGAAAAAGAAAGAAAAACAACTTAATTATTTGTTTTATTTATTTTTTCTTGGTTCTGACTAAAAGGAGTCGGGATTTACCTCAGTTGGTGGATGCTCGCTTGAGGTGCTTGCATCGCAGGATCGAACCACCTCGGTGGATCAATTCTACTGATTGGGTTTTTCTTCTTCCAACCAGTTCATGACAACTGGTCAAAGGCCGTGGTATGTGCTTTCCTGTCTGTGATATAGTACATATAAAAGATCCCTTGCATCATTAAGGAAAAATTTAGTGGGTTTCCTCTGATGACTACATGTGAGAATGACCAAATATTTGACATCCAATAACCGATGATTAATTAATCAATATGCTCTAGTAGTGTCGTTAAACAAAACAAATTGTAACTTTGTCCTGACTTAAAGGAATGGGCAGCTGAGTGATAGAGCGCTCACTAAAGCTGTATCCTAACCGGCCGCGAGCGATTATTTTAGAAATCATTGATTTCTATTGTTGACCGGCCTCGGTGGCGTCGTGGCAGGCCATCGGTCTACAGGCTGGTAGGTACTGGGTTCGGATCCCAGTCGAGGCATGGGATTTTTAATCCAGATACCGACTCCAAACCCTGAGTGAGTGCTCCGCAAGGCTCAATGGGTAGGTGTAAACCACTTGCACCGACCAGTGATCCATAACTGGTTCAACAAAGGCTATGGTTTGTGCTATCCTGTCTGTGGGAAGCGCAAATAAAAGATCCCTTGCTGCCTGTCGTAAAAAGAGTAGCCTATGTGGCGACAGCGGGTTTCCTCCAAAACACAGTGTCAGAATGACCATATGTTTGACGTCCA